>NW_026072278.1:0-2316 GCF_014885135.2 Alexandromys fortis
TGGGTTTTTGATCCTACTGCATGTACTGGCTTTGGGGGAGCCTAGGCAGTTTGGATGCTCACCTTACTAGACCTGGATGGAGGTGGGTGGTCCTTTGACTTCCCACAGGGCAGGAAACCCTGATTGCTCTTCAGGCTGCCAAGGGAGGGGGAGTTGATTGGGGGAGAAGGAAAGAAATGGGAGGCGGTGGCGGGGAGGAGGCAGAAATCGTTAATTAATTAATTAATTAATTAAAAAATAAATAAATCAGATAACATGCACATATCTAGCCTCTCTAGACGGTGCCATAGCCCATCCATTCACTAATCCTAAAGTTCAAGAATGTTTCTTGTCTCATTTCTCATTCCCAGTAGGCAATTAACTACTATTGAATATTCATCACCCCACAAAAACACTCAAGTCAATTTATTGTTATTTTTTAGTCTCTGCCATTCCAGCCAAAACAATTGCTCCTTTTTATTTCCCTGATATGTGACTTCCCTCTGTGTGTTATGATTACATTGATAAATAAAGGAACTGCTTTAGGCCTATAGCAGAGCTATAGGGGAGCAGAGCTGGGCCGGGGAAACTAAACTGAATGCTGGGAGAAAGAAGGGTAGAGTCAGAAAGAAGCCGTGGAGCCACTGGAGACAAATGTACTGACACTTTGCTGGTAGGCCACAACCTCGTGATGATACATAGATTAATTAAGATTGGTTAAATTAAGATGTAAATATTAGCTAATAAGAAACTAGAGGTAATGGGCCAAGCAGTGATTTAAATAATACAGTTTCTGTGTGATTATTTCAGGGCTAGGCAGCTGGGAACTAACAAGCAACTCTCCTTTTACATTTCCCTATTCAACAATCTTAGTGCCTTCCACATTTATATATTCTTGGCTTGAGCCCACAAAATTTGTTTTCCAGAGATAGGATGAAAGGTAACTACTAAAAATAAGAAATAGTTCAGGTCAATTTCTTCTTTTTATTATTTAATGAATTTTAAAACAATCAAGAAAATGATCAGAAGTGTCATATTATTTAACAACCCCACAGCAACAGCATTGCTGGTTCTGAGGTCTTCAGATCTGGACTAGAGTTTGTAGCATGCACTATCTGCATCTCTGGGACTAGGATTACCTTGCTGGCTTTCTTAGGAGTCCAGCTCCACAAGTCGCATTTGGTGCTGAAATCCAGTAATTTATGGTACATCCTCTTCATATCCTTAATGGTTTTCTTTATCAGGAGAACTCTAGCTAATAATATAGTAACACAAAAGAGAAAAGATACAAATGTATTCTTTTTATGATTTTATGCATGTGTGTGCCCACACACAAATACATAGGTGTTAGTGTGTGGGTGTATGTGCTCATGTGTATCCATGCATGTAGAAAGAGGACAACCTCTGGTGCCATCCTCAGGAATTCTTTCTACCTCCCTTGAGAAGTGGTCTCTCATTGACCTAGAACTCACCAATTAGGCTAGCCTGAGTCCAAGGATTATTCTGTCTCTACTGCCTCACTGTTGGAAGTACAGGAACACAACATAATACCTGGTGTTTTAATGTTAGTTCTGGGGATCCAACTCAGGTCCTCATGCTTATGAGCAAACACTTCACCAGTGGAGCTATCTCCCCAGATGAGACATTTTGTCTTGATAAGTAAGGCTTTCAATTAAATGTGATATTATCCTAAGTGGCCTACTAGAGAACTAGAGGCTGCAATGAAATTGAAGTAGACAAAGCAGTAGCTTGTGCAAAGTATTCTAGCCAAAGATCCTCAATTAAGAGATCTGCACCCACATTCAAGGAATCATCCAAAGAGCTCACAGCATTCTGTCATGTGTTCTCTCCTTTCATCAGGTTTTTTATGCACTGGGAAGTAAAAGACACATTGATCAAAAGTGTGAATGATGCATGCAATATAATGTCAATTCACTAAGTAACAGGATAAATATTCAGGATTTTCTCAACAGAAAATTAGTAAGGATGCATCATTTGAAATTGGCCAGAACTATGTATAAATTCATTCATTTCAGTTGTCATCTTGAACTGTATTAACATATTTATTTATAATAAAAGGGATACAGAGGCAACAAAATGGTTCTATGGGCAAAGTGCTTTGCTGCACATTCATAGGGACTTGAGTTTAGATTCCCAGTATCCACATAAAAACCAGGCATGAAAAGGTATACCTCTAACCCCAGTACTGAGTACAGGGAGCGGGGAGAGATAAGTGGGTTTCTGATGTTTGCTGGCCAGCCAGTCTAGTAAGCTCCAGGTTTAATGAGAGATCCTCTCTTTTTTTTTTTTTTGAAAAAAAAATTCCTGCCTCCTCCC
>NW_026072279.1:0-2321 GCF_014885135.2 Alexandromys fortis
CTCTGTAGACCAGGCTGGTCTCGAACTCACAGAGATCCGCCTGCCTCTGCCTCCCGAGTGCTGGGATTAAAGGCGTGTGCCACCATCGCCCGGCAATAAATATTTTTTAAATAAATAAGTAAATAAATCCACTCAAGTGTAAAAGCCTTATCAGTTTGACTTATTGATCAAAATGTTTGAATATAAATACTCTGCCATGGTGCTGGGATGAGTAAATTCCAAGCCCTCTGGGGACAGCAGTATGTCATTGCTTATTCTTATTCAAAACACAGATGTCCTTTGACTCAGCCACTCTTCTGCCACAGCCTATATTTATACTTGTGGAAACAGACCAGGATGTACACGTGAGAGGCGCGTGGGCAGCAGTATGCGTAACAGAAGAAAGATAGACCGCGTCGTGTTATCTCCCAGGTTCACCCAGCAGACCCTAACGTCACGGTTAGTTCCTGATAAACACCATTCTAAGCACCTCACACTATAAATGACTAAAGCTTCCTGCTGTTAAGATACAGAAAATCCAGAGGCTGTCATTCCAACCAGCTTTTAAAAAGTAGGAAAGTTATCCCACTCCCACGAGTACAGTTCCGGAGTTGAGCCCGGCTGCGGCACGGCACAATAACAGATGTCACTAGAGACACAGGTCCTTTCTTGTTCTGCCATTTTTGGACCAGTTGAACTCTCTCTCTCTCTTCCTCAGTTGCTGGAGGCTGTCCAGAGGAGAGACGTGGACAGAAGACAGCTTTTAACAGTCTCCCCTAAAACCTGAAAGGCAAGCCCAACAAGCTATACCTTCCTGGATCAGCAACCATCACCAGTTGTGATGGCCTTAGGCTAGCTGGTACCCTCTTCTGGAGCCAGGAGGAGAGGGACTTAATTAGCCAAACAGAGCTGGATGGGTTAAGATGGAAGGAGGGAAGAAATGATATAAGAAAGACAACCTAAATACCTGCCCAGTAAGAAACAGGCGTAGAGCACTCAGAGAGGGTTCGTGCTGTGCAAACGTCTATACTGTTAAAAAAAAAAACAAGGCATCCGTTTGTGGTGACATGGCAGAAAGTAGGAACCCCTGACACCAGGCTGGCAGAGATGAAGAACCACACTAGGATGGTGACTGGCATTCAGTAGGTACTTAATAAATGTTCTCTGCTGCCTGGTGAGCTTTGCCAAGAACCTTTAAATGCTAAAGTTTAAATGTTACTAAGATTTTCTTGACTCAAGCATCCCTACTTCCTTACAAGTATTGATAGAGAAACAAGAGATGGGACCCGACAGTGCCTGGGGCTGCAGCGTCCCAGTTGCTTCTTCACCACGGGGAAGGGTCATCGTGGCTCTGGGACAGAGCAGCATCTAGGAACTCCTGCGTTTGATGGAGTGGACACAGGAGCTAGTGCCGCATTTTCTGCAGGTTGGCATTTCCCCCTTGCTGAGGTGAATAAACTCCTTCTGGTAACGAGGCTAGCAATGCCAAGTAAACAGCTTCCCAGGACCCAGACGGGAGCAGTTCAGAAGAGAGAAGGCAAGTGCCGGCCGATTACAGTGATTTTCACTCCATTTTCCTCTTTCAGTCAGTCAGCCTTTGCTGAAGGGTCTTCAGCAGGACGTAGGCAGCCAGCACCCCTGTAGAGGAGAGAAAGGGGCATTTTACGCGCCAGTGAGGCGCTGAGGGCGGAGAGGATAGGCAGCTTTGTCAGGCCGCCCCTGACTAGGATGCTCCCCTGGGCCTGGTTTCTTCTGAGAAGCGTTTCCAGGATTGCTAGAGTAGGCCCTTGTTGTTTGTGTTGTCTTTCGGCTTTACAGAACCCTATTTTGCATATAATATGGTTCACTCATTTCCAGTGTAGAACCTGACTCCCTGATTGTTGACGGAGGTTTCTGACCCACCCGGTCCTGCAGCTGTTCCGTCCCAAAGAAATACACAGAAGTCTACATTAATTACAAACTGATTGGCCCAGTAGCTCAGGCTTCTTGTTAATTAAGATTTACTGGCCATCCATCTCTTCTGGAGAACTGTGTGGTTGACCCTCTTAACTCTTCTTTAATCGGGTAGTTGCACAGCTGCTAAGTCAGGGCTGTTCTTTCTAAATGATTTCACAGCATTGTCAACCCAGTCTATGGTTGAGACAGGGTCTCTCTACAGAGCCCTGGCTGTCCTGGAACTCACTATGTAGACAAGGCTGGCCTTGTGCTCACAGAGATTTGCCTGGCTCTGCCTCCAGAGTGCTGGGACTACAGAAGTGTGGTCCCTAGGCCCAGCTTGTCTCTTCACTTTCTTGATAGAGAGCTTTGATATAGAAAACATTTTAATATTTTTTGAAGAACAA
>NW_026072280.1:0-2324 GCF_014885135.2 Alexandromys fortis
AGCCATAAATAAAGGACATTGAGCCTATAATTCGGGTTCTTAGAGAAGCTAAATAAGAAGGAGAACCCAAAGAAAATCATATAGGCTTCCTCCTGAATATTCACCTTCATCAGGCGATGAAAGGAGACAGAGACAGAGACCCACAATGGAGCACCGGACTGAAATCTCAAGGTCCAAATCAGAAGCAGAAGGAGAGAGAGCACAAGCAAGGAACTCAGGACCGTGAGGGGTACACCCATACACTTTTTGTTTTCAGACCATGGTAAGAGAGGCTGATGAATGTGGAGTGTAGATAATATTGAACACTCCACTAATTATATATTTATTGAAAATAACAAATCTGGTCAGCATATTAAATGAGTAAATAAGACTTATATAATAATTTTACATTTTGAGGTCTTTAATGTCAATTTCTTTCCTTAATTAATAATACTTATCAGAGAATAAAGCCTTGTAGACAAAATTAAAATCCCATGAATGAATCTAATAATGCAATAGTGTTGAGAATTCCAGCTTCATGTGTTTGCACTGGACTTTTCTCTTCCTTCAGATGCTTAGGTATTTCCTCAATCTACTCTAGCTTTTGTGTTTAGGAAATATAGTATCTGTGAATTTGTCTGCAATACCTATCCGTTCACCAGGAGGTTGAAAAGGAATATGTGAAATAATAGCAAATAACAGTAAAATATCAGCACAATGTTGGGAACATAGATCCCGTTTATTGGTTGGTTGCTGTGTTCCACAATGACAATGACTACTGTGTACATGTGAACCCAGTGAGTCCTCACAGGCATCTTACTTCTAGTAGCTACTGTCATTCTAGGCTCTGCAGGAGACTCAGAATTTCCTCAGGCATAATTTAGGGAATCCAAAACTTTCTGCCCCCAAATTCATTTCTATACACTCCTAAGCCTGCCTCTTTCTGTTCTCCAGAGGTAATATCTGGATTTCAGCATATTTCCTAGTAGGAGAAAAATGGCCAGTCTACTTCCTAATCTCCATGAGAAAACTGTTCCATATGCAATTTTTTATTCTTACCACTACATGCAGAACTCCTAGGTGATGTAATGGGAGTGGGCTATATATATGAAAGGATGTGTATGCATTTTAATAATTACATTATGGTAATTAAATGTTCTGGTAGGAGAAAATTATTATATTTCTGTTATGTAAGTTTTAACTGTAGTTAGAATAAAACAATGTACATGTACTTAACATTAAAGTCGGGGCAAATATAACGTCCTCTTTCCCAGTGATTAGAAAGGCCTTGAGGACGTGGAGTGCCTCATCGCTGTGCATGCAATTAGCATAGGATAATATTTCAGCAGTGTGGGCATTTGAACATTTGAGCCACTCATCTTCTGAGTATGTGGGAGTTAGTTTTAAATGTTTTCCTTAATGTAACATGGCCCAGGTAAATTATTTTGATATCCAATCTGAATGGAAGGCACAGAACAAAAAAGATTCTTAAGCCAACCCTTTCACATTCAAGAGAATGGCATACTTCTGTGGTGGGCCAGCGAGAAGAGAGAAGAAAGACAGTTTCACTGTCCCCAACATCTTCCATCTCTGATAACGTCTGTCACACTTCAGTGTTACCTTATTTGAATGAGTGTTCGTCTCCTAAGAAAGCGCCACCCGTTTCTTAGAAATGGAAGCATCCCTGGAGCTCTAACAAGGTGATGCAGTTAGGTTATCTAATGCGAAATTACAGTTTCATCTGAGGTACCTGGATTTCAATTATGCATATTCCCATCTTTCTCCAGCATGTCTCAAAATCTGCTGTGCACTATAGTTTTATAACTAATAAATCTCATTACACTAATAGCCTAGTATTATGTAAATGTATTTTATCCAAATATCTAGTATCCATAAGTAGTTTATTCTCCATGTCCCTAATGTAATATATCAAACAATAACTCATTTGTCAAAGGGAGACAGTTCATTAAAATTCAACAACCATTTGGCCAGGATAAAACAGCAACCGTATAAAAATTGATGTCGTGAAACTTAACAAATGAGAGACTAAGGAAAGTGTGAATCAGGAAATTGCAGGCCTGCCCTCTAGGGCCATTTTTGGGTCACTTGTCTGAATTTTAATATTACAATTGTTTTACTAAAGGTCTCCAAGTTATTTGGCTGGGAGGGAAGCCAATTTACTGTGAGGTGACTGGAATATCAGGGGCATTCAATAGATGAGAACACGATGCCTTGGGACAAGAGGGGGAAATGTGCAGTATTTGAGCACTATGCTACTATGCTACGACTCCCTCTCTCTCTCTTTCTCTCTCTCTCTCTCTCTCTCTCTCTCTCTCTATATATAT
>NW_026072281.1:0-2276 GCF_014885135.2 Alexandromys fortis
GAAATAATAACACACAAACTGTATTCATATAAACACTGCCTGGCCCATTATATCTAGCCTCTTCTGGCTAACTCTCATATCTTGCTTTAACCCATATCTAATAATCTGTGTAGCACCACTAGTGTATGTCCATCTTGGGCTGGAGCTTCATCGTGTCTGCCCTGGAGAGAAGTGGCATGGCATCTGAGCTCACTTCCCTTCTTCCCAGCATTCTGTTCTGTCTACTCCACCCACCTAAGGGCTGGCCTATCAAATGGGCCAAGGCAGTTTCTTTATTAACCAATGAAATCAACAGATTGACACATGGCCTTCCCACATCAAGAAGACTGCTCTGAAGTTCCTAGTAAAGAAGGAGCCTTAGGCATCTTGTTGACCTCATAGGACAGGCTTTGTCAGCCATGCATCCTGCTCATTTCCTCTTGTATTGTAGAGGACTTGTGAGTCAAATTACCCCTGAGAGTTCAGGGAAGGGCCTGATGATGGTGTCTCTTAGTTTCTGCCTACAAATGAAAACATGTACTTATATATCTATGGTTAGGGTGGAAGTATGTGGGAAACACACACACAGCATGAAATGGGCCATTGAACTCTGTATATATCAGACATCAGATTTTAAATCTGATTTAAGCTCACAGTCTTTTTTAAATTTGATTTTATATACTAGTTCTCCTTTCCCATGTTAATTAGCTGTATATTTTCTTGTCTGATACCCAAAGTGAGTGTAAGACAAAGACATTTGTTATCAACACTGTTTTTCTGTAAGTCTTTTGTGGGTTTTACTGATTCAACTTTTGCTTCTTGGATTTCTGGGGAAATGGTAGCCCATGCTGTAGTCTGCAACTATAGACATAGATGACAGATTGCAGAAATGATTTACTTATTTAATTACTCACTTGTTCAGTTATCATCAATCCCTCTCTATACACTAGATTCCTTGTAAAATGCTAGGGGAAAGTGAAATATCTCATTTTCTATAAAAATGTTCTTAGATGTAAAAGTCAGTGCTCCATGCAATGGAATTGCTCTC
The DNA here is from genome assembly GCF_014885135.2 of Alexandromys fortis. NCBI lineage: Eukaryota > Metazoa > Chordata > Mammalia > Rodentia > Cricetidae > Alexandromys > Alexandromys fortis. Next base: position 1,028 of record NW_026072281.1, read on the forward strand.
AGATCCCCAGTTGTACATTTTCTAGCTATCTGGCTATTCACCAACTGCTTAATCTCCCTTTGCTGTTTTCTTACAAATAAATAAGTGGAAGCAAGCAAGAATAGCAAACTGTTCTGTCATTGACATTACATTTATTCACAATCTTCTGACATAGCCTAAGTGAATATTTTGTGTGTGACTTTTCAGTGAAAATCACTTACACACTCTTCTTTTTCCTTCTAAAGGAACACAATGGTTAAGTAGATTATCTTGCTAAATATTGTGAAATCACCACTTATGGAGTTTAACTCACTTACTGATACTTAGTCTTTGAACTCCCCTGAATAGCTGTGGCTGCATATGGCTGATGGCAGACAGAACTTGGCCATGCCTGTCTCAGCTTGATTCACGAGCAGTTTTGTGAACCGTGGTTTTCACCCAATTAAGAATGTATCTAGTATATAATTACATATAACCTTTACTTTATAACTTTCATCGAGATCAATATAGGCCAGCATGGGAGTCCTCCTGCCTCTTGTGTATGTGTGTGTGTGTGAGTGTGTGGCTGTGAGTGTGTGGGGGGGCAGGCAGTATTTTATTGCACCTAGTCCACTCCAATTGCCCTCTGCCACAGCTGCCCTGTACTACCCATGGTATACCCCAACTATGAGTAGATGCCAATAGTCAGTGTTCATATTTGTTTTTTCATTCTAGATCTTAAATTGATACCCAGTGACACTCCCATCTCAGGAACATTTTCACCTTTGACCCAGTCTGAGAGGCCCTGGGATCATCATTAACTTCTAACAGTCAGGATGCACCATCTGATTTCACATTTTGGTATTTGCTTACTGAGAGAAACCCTGGTTTCAGTTACTGGGAGCCTTTCTCTGTGAACAAATGCCTACTTGGTGCCCTGTTAACAGATACTTAACCTCTGCCTTTCTTCTCAGCACAGAAGGAGAAAGTACACAAAGTGACTATACCTGCTCTGCCCAGGTGAAGATCCTGCTTCCCTGGAGCTCTGCCCTCTGTGTTCCTCTGGGCTTAGGGGTTACCAGTCCACCATTTGTGTTTGCTTGTCTCCCAGTACTGTTGAAGCCCTCTTAACTGCTTATTCACTGGGTTCAGTCTGCCCATCACCCAGTTCCAGTTTGTACCTGTTCTGCCCCACAAACTGTTAAACCAGCCCTCAGTCAGACTTTGTAGAGAGCATTCACATCAATATGCATCATGCAAACTTGGCCGTGAACTGAGAGATGATGTCTAA
>NW_026072282.1:0-2320 GCF_014885135.2 Alexandromys fortis
AAAATTTCAAAATAAGAATTGAAACCACCAAATAAAGGCTTTGTCTTTAACATATTTATCTTCCATCCTCACTGAATAAAAAATACTGGCTTAAACTTGTTTAGGTCATTGAATAATATGAGGCATTGAAGGCCAGTGTTAGCATCATCAGGGGATACAGGAATATGGGAAACATTGCATGAAAACCAAGTGAGTTCCTAATTACGTTTTGACAATTGTAGTCATTTGCTTTATGGGCCTAAAGGTAGCCTATAACTGATATGGAAAGTCTGCTGTGAGGTGAATCCACTGAGCGTAGGGAGAATAGTAATACCATCACCAAGTTCTAACTTGACTGATAGATGATGTGGGATTCCCCACTGTATGCTGTGAATACCATTGGTGAATAAAGTAACTGCCTTGGCCTGTTGATAGGGCAGAACTTAGGTAGGTGGGGAAAGCTACACTGAATGCTGGGAGAAAGGAGGCAGAGTAAAGGAGAAGCCACGGAGTAGACACCAGAGACAGACACACTCAAACTTTCCTGGTAGGCCACGACTGATGTGAAAATCCCCTCTGTTTGCTGTGATTACCATTAATGAATAAAGAAACTGCCTTGGCATTTTGAGCAGAACTTAGGTAGGTGGAGAAGATGGAAGGCTGGGGGAAGGAAGGCAGAGATAGAGATGCCATGGAAGCCGCCAGAGTCAGATATGTCAAATCTTTGCTGGTAAGCCACTACCACTTGGCAATATAAAGATTAGTAGAAATGGGTTAAATTAATATAAGAGTTAGCCAATAAGAAGCTCAATCTAATGGGCCAAGCAGTGTTTTAATTAATATAGTTTCTGGGTGGTTATTTTGGTTCTGGGTGGCCAGGATGAACAAGCAGCCTCCTCCTATACACAACCTCATGGTGATGTACAAATAAATTGAGATGGGTTAAATTAAGATGTAAGGGTTGGCCAATAAGAAGCTGGAGCTAATGGATCAAGCAGTGATTTAAATAGTATAGTTTCTGTGAGATTATTTGGGGGCTGATCATCCGGGAACCAACAAGTGGCCCTTCTAACAACAAAATGGCACACCAATGTGGTGTACTAAATCCATGTAAAACCTGAGAAATCTTCAAAAGGAATTCTAGACACAAAAGAACAGAGTTAAGCATGGTTTGGTAGCAGCATTTTCTTGGGTGGGCTCTGTTTGCTAGAAGTAAGCAGCTGCATGACTCCTTTAAGAGAGGTTTTCCTGATTCAGTGGTAGCAGGAAAAAAGCCTCACTGTTTTGAAATGCTGGTTTTCTGGGCAATGATGCCAGTGCTGTCTCTGACTCTTTCAGGAGGCAGGTTATTTAAATGGGGTTTGTAAGCAATGTGCTACAAACTGCTAAATGGCTCAACATATACCTGCTGCATACTTGGAACTGGGGAGGTGTACATCACTCAGAGGCAATGAATGGACCTCCTCTACCATGTCAGACTGGGCATAACAAGTAGGCAGGCCATATATACCCTAGTAATGCCACAGCTTAAGTTTTAAAGAAATGCTTAGCACTTTAATAAGCAGTTCTGGTCAAAAAATAATTACAGATACACAATAAAGACAGATTTAGATAGAAAAAAACCTCTAAATGGGTCATAGTATTAGATAAATAAACATAGGCTTGGGAGGGAAAAAAAGTATTGAGTTAAAAAAGAAGTAAATGGTTTAAAAAATAAATAAAGTCTTTAAAGATACAGAGTACAAACAGCCATAGATTAAAGAAATAAATAATAATAAGCCATGTAATGATGGAAAATTCACAGAGTCTGGATTATGTATATTATTGTGTTTTCTTTGAATTTTTTGACTGTGAAGAAGCTAATTAAACAACATATATACTTTAAAGGTATTTTGTCTTCAAATTTTGGGTCTAAGGATATGTTGCTTTGGAAAAGAGGTTCTGCTTGTTTCTACAGAGGATGAAAACATGTGGAATACTTCCAGACTAATGTGATTTGATGCACCAAGAGCCCCTGAAAGGTTGCTGTAAATACCCCCAAATAATTATTTTGCTCAGTTGCTGACAGAGATGAACCTAGCACACAAAGTACACCAATAAAGACAAGATTAATAGTGTCCCAATCAGCAGGAAGTAGTCTAAAGAATTATGCCCATATTCCCAAATACTGTTTATAAATGTTTGTTTATATTTCAAGGAGGATATGCTATAGAGATGGATACTTTTCATTGGTATACATTTTGGTTTATTGATACAAATTTAATGTCAATTTTGTTTTATGTATATTTCTGCTCTTGATTAAGGTATTGTGTTTCTACAGCTCATTTAAAATGTAATGTAT
>NW_026072283.1:0-2297 GCF_014885135.2 Alexandromys fortis
GAGAGAGAGAGAGAGAGAGAGAGAGAGAGAGAGAGAGAGAGAGAGAGAGAGAGAGAGAGGACTCAGGACACATGATAACAGCCTATGCATACTTGGAGAGTGTAACCAGGAGAGGGGGAGGGAGGTGGAAGAAGTGAAGAAAAGGAAAATTGTGGCTGGGAAGGGGGGCTGGTAGGGGACTGCCCCCTTCTTCAAGTGCCTCCTACACTCAAGCTGGCCCTGTGGTTCCCAGCCAAGGTCCAAAGGGAGCAGCAGAGCCTGGTGCCCTCTGGGTTCCCCTGACTCCCACCCAGAGAGAAGTGTCACTGGGTACCCAGGATTCTGCTGCCCATAGCTGCCAGGCCTGGGGGTGGGAACCTAGAGGAGCAGAGCCATAAAGGCTGAGACAGGGACAGACAGCAAGGCAGAGGCCTGGAGACACAGAAGGGACGAGAAGGGCGGCCTAAAGAGGTACAGGAGAGAGGGGACCAGTGTAGAACACGGGCACAGAGAAATGGAAAAGCCCAGATCTGGGCGCAGCCTGATCTAAACACTAGAATCCATGGGACAGCTGCCGCAATCATTCAGGGCTCTGTGGGCACAGCACCCAGAGCACAGAGAAAGGCAGAGGGTGGATGCACAGACGGTGGAGGCCTCAGAAGCTAAAGGAGGGCAGAGGGGATAAGAACAAGACTGGTAGGCCAGTGTATGCACAGCGTGTGGGAGGCGGAGGCAGGAGGATGGAGTTTCAGGCCAGCCAGGGCTACAAAGCAATTAACAGGCTAGCTAGCTACACAGTGAGACCCCAATCTCAAAGAGAAAGGACAGAGAGGTAGGGCCAAGGAGAAAGGGGCAATGACTTCCCAGGAGAAAAATGGGAACCCCATAAACAGAAGTGGAGGCATTGTCTGAGGTGTGCCAGGCCTGGGGGCCTGCCCTGATGGCCCCTGAGTCACTAAGCCAGCTTGTAATCAGCTGCCTGTGGGGGGATGGGCGAGATGTGTCACTGGCTGGAAGGGTGGGAGCCATCAGTCCCCATCCAGCTCTTGGCTGGGCACATCCTCGGGCTCCTCTTCATCAAAGTATCGCTCCTCCTCGTCGCGTGCCACGATGTCCAGGTTGTCAAAGTCAGGGTTGTCATCCACCGTGCTGCAGAAAAGGAGGCTGTCAGTAGTCATGGGGCCCAGGTCAGGGGAGCTGACCCCCTGGGGATGCTGGGCCTTTTGGAATCCAAAAGAGATGTTTCCCAATCAGTCTACATAAAAACACTGGCTTTGGGGCTGGAGAGATGGCTCAGTGGTTAAGAGCATTGCCTGCTCTTCCAAAGGTCCTGAGTTCAATTCCCAGCAACCACATGGTGGCTCACAACCAACTGTAATAAGATCTGGCATGCAAGCAGAACACTGTATATAACCAAAACTCTGGCTACTCTGCAGACTGGAAGCTGTGAGAACACCAGGGCCTGCAGGGGGGCAATGTGGCACTCTGACTGTCCCCATGTGGATCTGAGTCACCGAGGTGTCACTCATCCAAGATGTACCCTCAGCAATCTCAGGTCTACCCTGGCACCGGTGTCCTTTTGTCCCTGGCTTTCACTCTTGGCAGATCTGCTCAGATGCCACTCACTAAGGCTCTGACAACACACTGCCCCCTCCCCTTCCGAGCTCCACCACTAATGAAGTTGGGCAGTCTCCCGTCAATAGAAGGGGGCCTCTTTCAGGCCGGGAATCCTTGGCTGCACTTTAACTCTGGATTCTGGACATAGAAGGCATACAGAGGCATAAAGTGATTGTGGGACACATCTGGGTCTCTGCTGCCCTACAGCAGCCCTCCTGAAAGCACAGGGTTAGGTCCCCACTCCTGACATTCTTGGGGTTACCTAGTGTTACCAGGGCTGGCTCACAGGTGCCCTGCTTAGCAATGGATGAATCTACTTGTTCCAGATCTGTGGGATCCCAGCATGGCCTCTGGAGCAGTGGTAATCAGGCTCCCTGTTCCACTGATGCTGTTCATGGACATAGGTCACATGTCACTTGGGCTGGATGTGAATAAGCAGGATCCTGAGCTGCCAGGCCCATGATGGGATCATAAGGGAGAGACTGGCTCAGATGACAGCCATTTATCATTTATCTTTCTTTTCTTTCTTCCTGAGACAAAGTCTTATCACATCGCCCTGGCTGAAGCTCAGAGACCCAACACCTCTGCCTCCCACCTGCTGGGATGGGATGGGTGTACACTACTGGCCTCATCTCAGTGCTTTGTCAACACTGAGCTAAATGTCAGTGTACCTCTCTACCTATGGATGAAGGGACTAGGGC
>NW_026072284.1:0-2259 GCF_014885135.2 Alexandromys fortis
AGTTTGAGGCCAGCCTGGACTAGTCTACAGGCTTAAAACCTACAGAGAAACCATGTCTCAAAAAACAAAAACAAACAAAAAAAAACAAAAACAAACAAACAACAAAAAAAGAGATTGTTGTTGCTGTCAAGTAGGGTCTCATAGGCAAGAGCCTATGGGGGGCAGAGGGCATTGATTCCCCTGAATCTGCATTACAGGCCACTGAAGCCAGCTGATGTGGGTGCTGGGAACTGAACCTGAGTTCTCTGCAAGAGCAAAAAGTGCTCTTAACCTCTCTCTAGGCCTAACCTAGGCATTTTATACAAGACCTCAGTTACTCTTCCCATGGGGGAAGCTACTATGAGCCTCATTTTACAGATGAGAAAATAAGACTCAGAGACGTTAAATGATTCTTACCCAAAGTCACCCAATGGTAAGTGCACAGAGATGAACCTAGGCATGGTGAGAATTACCCTGTCCTCTGAATTCCAAAGCTGTATATCACCTCTAAGTGCCCTGACGCTGAGGGCTGCTGACTTGCTACAAACTGCAAAGTCAGTGGCCCAGCCTGACACATCCTGCTTCCATCAAAGGGCAGTCCACTGCAATGAGTGGTCAGAACCTCCTGTCCCAGGGTCTCTGCAGAGCAGAGGCTGGGAGACGGGACATACCTGGAACATGTCTGTGTCGCTGTCATGTGTGTACTCCACTATGACTGAGTGGCTCCGGGACAGTGTGTACGAGATGCTATGCTGGCCTCGGTTACTCAGGGCCTGGTGGAGAGAAGGCAGTCACTTCTCAAGGTACAGGAGAGGTGTAAACTTCTGAGCCAGAGGCCAGCTCAAGACCCAGTAGCCACTCCCAGAAAGGGGCGGCTCCACCCTGTGCAGAGGAGACTGTATAGAAGGAACTCTTAGCGGGTTCTCTGGTTTAACCCCCTCACTATCTCAAAAATGTGCTAGTGCCCCGTTTCTACGGTTGGGACTTGCAGGTCAGAGACAAGAACCGGCCCTCAGGCACACAGCTGGAAACAGCAGAGACTTAACTTCCATGCCAACCCTCTTAAGCCAAAGTTTTCTCCTTGGTATTGCATGTGGATGGCTGTTCTTGGCTGTCAACTTGACTATATCTGGAATTAACTAAAACCCAAACAACCGGGCACACCTGTGAGGGATTCTTACTTAATTAAATTATCGAAGTGAGAAGACCCACTTCTAATCCAGATATCTGAGGTGGGAAGATAAACCTTTAATCAAGATTTTTTTTCAGGCAGGAAGAGCCACCTTTAATCTGGGCCACACCAGCTGGCAGCCCATGTAAAGAATAAGGAAGAAAGCTCCCACTCTTGGCCTGCTCGCTCTCCTCACTGCAAGTCCATTCCGTCAATGGCATTCGAGCCTCCTTCTTCAGGATTCCAGAGTACATTGAAGACAGCTGAGACATCCAGCCTCGTAGACTGAACCACTACTGGATTCTTGGCCTTCCATTGGTAGACAGCCATTGTTGGACTAGCTGGACAATAGTCTGTAAGCCATTTTAATAAATAACCCCATATATTTATTCATAGATGGATAGGTAGGTTGGTAGGTAGGTAGGTAGGTAGGTAGAGTTTCATTCTATGAGTTCAGCTTTTCTAGGGAACCCCGACTAATACATTGTGTGAACAACACATCCCACTCATGGAGCCTTAGCTACCTCTAAAAGAATGGTGAAAGGTACTGGAGAGATGGCCCAGTGATTAAGAGTACTTGCTGCTCTTGCAGTGGGTCCAGGTTTGATTCCTAGCACCCATATGGCAGTTCACAGGGTTTGTAACTCCAGTCCCCAGGTATCCAGCACCTTCTTCTGACCTCCACAGGCACTGCATGCTCATGGTGCACAGACACTCCCGCGGGCAAAAACATCTATACACACAAATGCATTTTACAATTTTAAATGAGTAAAATTGCCAACCAATGAATGGCGAGTGGCAGTTAAGAAAACACTGTGCAGGCTGTTAAAGAGTGGGCACGCCACAGAGGATGTCTATTAGCACCATTTTGGGGTGTGTCTGTGGTGTGCACGTGTGTGCACAGGTCATGTGCCCCTAAAAGCCATTGGGTGTCCTCTTATCACTCTGATTTATGTCTCTCGCTGAACCTGGAGCCTGTGTTTTTTTTTAAAATATTTATTATTTATACAATATTCTGTCTGTGTGTATGTCTGCAGGCCAGAAGAGGGCACCAGACCCCATTACAGATGGTTGTGAGCCACCATGTGGTTGCTGGGAATTGAACTCAG
>NW_026072285.1:0-2318 GCF_014885135.2 Alexandromys fortis
ACACACACACACAGACACACACTTTTTTTTGAGAAAGGGCCTCTTTATTACATAGCTCTGGCTATCCTCAAATTCACAGAAATCTGCCTACCTCTACCACCCGAGTGCTTAAACTAAAAGCCTGTGCCACCACATGTGGCTAGCATTCTAAAAAACAATTCTATCCATGAAATAAAGGGGCAGAAAAAGGTTATCAAACTATTAGCAAGTATTTCATGGCAAAAATAGCAAACTACAGTCAAGATCCTTTCCTGTGCTACACTATAGGAAAATATACATAAAAGAGTAGTATATGCCTGGTAATGAAGCAGGATTAGATTTTACCTTGTGTGCTGTAATACACTGTGTCGAGGCAAGGGCAATGACATCAGAGGTTCTCATTACTCCATCTCTACCCTAGCCAAGCCTCTCCCTGAACCCGGAGCTCACCGATTCCAGGACTCTCCTACCTCTGCCTCCCCAGCAGACATTAGAGGAGGGTGCTAGAGATCCAAACTCAGATCCTCATGTCTGTGCGGTAAGCACTTTACCAGCAGAGTAGCCATTCTAGGCCATGGCAGTTTTTCTTTCATTTCTTTCTGTGTGGTACTGGGAAATGAACCCAGGACCTTGTGCACATTAGGCTAGCACTCTACCAGAGAGCTAGATTCCCTGACTGATTTTAAAGGTCCACTGCTCCAGAGGGAATAATCCTGGAAGATGGTTAGGAAAAATATTTGGAAATTTCTCTTAAAGCATAACCAAAGTGACCCAAGTTCCACAGTATTTCAAGATTTCTCGTTTATTAGTCCATTTGGGAACCAAGTAGCTCTGGGAATGTCGTGTGAAATTCAGACTTTTAACCAAACTAAACTTGAGTAAGAACCATGGCATTAATACATTTGTAGATTGCTTAAGTAACTATTATCTTAAAATAATGCAATCTACAACCACTTATGGTATGCTTTAGAAACATGAGTTTCTTATGAAAAATATTTACTAGTCTCAGATTTGGTTCTTATATTCCTTTAAAAAATATTTACTTATTTTTATTTTATGTGTATGAGTGTTTTGTCTGCAAGTTTGTGTACCTTGTGCATGCCTGGTATCTTACATAGAAGTCAGAGAGGGCATCTCTGATCTCTTGAAACTGGACAGAAGTGAGCTGCCATGTGTGTACTGGGAAGTGAACCCGCGTCCTCTACAAAAGTAACAAATGCTCTTATCTTAACTGCTGAGTCATCTCTTCACCCCCACCACCACACTTGCCCCCTAATTTTATATTCATGAGGGAGAGAAAAGAAGAACTGAAAAAGGTAGGCTAGGGAAGAAACCCCCCAGGAGATAACGGTCTTCACCCAGTATTGAGAGGGCGAAAACTATCAGGAAGTCTATAAAACTCAACCCTCTAATTTTAACAGGACAAAAAGTTGAGAACAGTTTTCTTTATTCTCCAGGTTTATTAAACAGAAAATAAAGATAATCTTAGGGGCTGGAGAGATGGTTCAGTGGTTTATAGCAATGCTTCTTAGAGAGGACCCAGGTTTGATTCCCAGCAACCATTTGGTGGCTGACAACCATCTATAACTTTAGTTCTAGGGGATCTGATACCCTCTTCTAACATCCACAGACACTACGTATGTACTGGTATATAAATATGCAAGCAAAAAATGCATACATATAAATAAGTAAACCTGGGGCTGGAGAGATGGCTCAGTGGTTAAAAGCACTGACTGCTCTTCCAGAGGTCCTGAGTTTAAGTCCTAGCAGCCACATGGTGGCTCACAACCACCCATCTGATGCCCTCATCTGACCTGCAAGGATATATGCAGGCAGAACATTGAATACATAACAAATAAATCTTCAAAAATAAGTAAGTAAACCTTAAAAAGAGACTAGTGATAACCCTAAACATAGGACAAAGGACATAGCTTCAGGAGGTTCACTACTCTCCACACATGGTAGTAGTCTGTTTACTTGTGAAACGGTCACAGGAACTAATTAAAGATGGCAGAGTCCATCATTTTGTGGCTAATGTTTATTTTGGGAAAACATGACAAGAACAAAAACCGAAAACCACTACTGACATCATTAGCAAAAGAGCAAGTATTAGTTATCCGATAAGAGAATCTGAATGACTAATATCTTACCTGGAGAAGTCTTTAGGCCAGTCATGTTGAACATATAGATGTTGTCATCTGTGCAGTTGGCAAATAAAGTAGAGCCAGTAGAATCTAAAACCAAACTTGAATACCCTGGAAAAAGTTAATAGGAAGTCAACGAGGCTAAACTGTGGGGACAAAAACAGTTCATGCCATAGGATAATTATTCTTTTTTTT
>NW_026072286.1:0-2319 GCF_014885135.2 Alexandromys fortis
TTTTTTTTTTTTTTTTTTTTTTTTTTTTTTTTTTAATGTGTTGCCCTAAATTTAGGAGCACCTGGCCATTTTTTTTCTGCTGCGTAAATGAGGAGGCAATATCCATTTGGTTCTTAATTGCGTCTGGTGTGCACACATACCTGTGGTTCCTACCTCAGAGCCACTCTGCTGTAAATTTCTCCCGTATAATTTAGCAGTGGCGTCTAATTGGTTTCAACCCGGTGCCTGCTGTTTGGTGCGTTATTAAGAACGTCTTGGTTACAATAATCTAAATAATTTAAATGTGTCTGAAATGATGTTATCAAGTGGTGGGCAGCGCCTTAGACTCTTCCACCTGTTGGCTCACATGACCTGTCTTTTCTCAGGGTCTTTGTTGTGCCTCTCACAGCCATCCCTTTGCCCTTCATAAGGGGGTTTTCTGGGAAGCTCCAGCACCTGGCTGTAGATATGAGAGGTTGGTTTCTTCCTTCCTACTTTTTGGCCAGATGTGCTCCATCTGGGCTTGGGTAATGTCCCTTCCAAGTTGTCCACTCCTCTTAGGCTCTTTCGCCTGGAGACATCTAGGTGTGCAGAGGCAGCCTGCAGTAGGCTGTCTGCCCAGCTGTAAATTAATAGCTTAAAGAAAGAAAGAAAGAAAAAAAGCTTGGTAGGCTTCCACAGCCACAATCTATCAGTTCTTCCTGCAGTTTTTATAGGCTCTTTCTTTCTTTCTTTCTTTCTTTCTTTCTTTCTTTCTTTCTTTTTCTTTTTCTTCCTTTGCAGAGCTGTGATTAGGGCAAAACTGCAAAACTACCTGCTGATATTTTTCTGAATTCCATACAGAGGCTGGGGGGGGGAAACTACAGTGTTGAGATGTTTGCCTTTTCCTTGCATTTGAAGATGTTCAGTGGGCTGCAGAGGAAGCCTTTGCCTCCCTCCCCTGCTCGGGGAAACACAGCTTCTAGGAGTTACAGAAATGGAACAGCATATGTTTTACCACGCCCAGGTCTGTGTTTCTGTGATTGAGAGTGACCTGGTTTTTAGCACCACTCAGACAAAATCAACAATGACTCAGGGCTGCTCTGGGCCTGTCCTCTCTCCGGCCCACAGTGTTTTCTGTTGTGGTCCCTTGGAAAATGGCTGTGACAGAGGGAGAGTCAACTTCCATACGCCACAGGCCAAGGGAATGTGTTTATCTCCAGGGCTGGCTGTGGTCCTTTCTCCTCGCCAAAAGCCCTGTTGTTGCATGGACAAAATACTGGAAACCAAGGGCTGTACAAATCTATAAGTTAGAAAACACATGACTGGAGCCAGAGAAACTGCCAGAAAGCCACCGTCACTCAGGACCTTGTACTTTCTAAAGCAACCTGTAATTCAGGAGCAAGCAAAATCCGGCAAACTTGGGTAATATATTTCTGTAAGAATAAGCACACACGTGATGCAGTTTTAAAGGGTTATTTCATGTGTATGAGGTTTTTGTTTTCCTGTACGTGACTGTATGTACCACCTGTGTGTTTGATGCCTCAGCATGGCAGAAGATGGTGTCCAAGCCTCCGGAACCGGAGTTATAGAGGATGGTGAGCCTCTTCCAGGGTAGCCAGTGCTCCTAACCACTGAGCCATCCCACCAGCACCCTGTTTTTGGAATTGCGGATACATGTGTCTGTTTTATCCATGCGCAAAAGCCCTTATGAGTGCGTCTATAGAACACACACAATGAAACTCCTGTTAAGTGCTTTCATTTTATTATTTGTTTTTACTTTTGTTTTCTAGGTTTTGAGGCAGGGTCTCATAAACCAACTGGACTTCAATTTGTCCTGTAGCAGAGGATGACCTTGAACTCCTGATCCTCCCACCTTAACCTGACACTTGCTGGGATTCCCTTGTTGACCACCATACCTGGGCCCTCAAGTCAAATAGTGAAGCTAAGGACACTCATCCCTGGTGTCACATATTCCTATGTTACTGGCCCTAAAATGTTCTGGCTCTCATCGAGCCTCTTTATGTAGACGCTCAGCAATATGGCTCACTGAGTGGAGGGGCTTGCTGCCAAGTCTGACGATCTGAGTTTGATTCCCCAGAATCCACGAGCTGAAGAGAACAGACTCCTGTAAGTTGTCCTCTGATCTCCATGTTTGAGGGCATGTACAGGGACACACACACACACACACACACACACACTTGTGGTGCAGGTCAAGTATTGATATCACATGAGGCATATTCTGAATAACTGTCTATCTGAAATTCAAATTCAGCAGCATACTATAGTTTGGATTGCAAGTGTCCCCGAGAGTGCAGGTGTTAGAGGCCCGTTCCCACCGAGAGTGCAGGTGTTAGAGGC
>NW_026072287.1:0-2378 GCF_014885135.2 Alexandromys fortis
TTGTAGACCAGGCTGGTCTCGAACTCACAGAGATCCGCCTGCCTCTGCCTCCCGAGTGCTGGGATTAAAGGCGTGCGCCACCACCGCCCGGCTCACCTGCCGACATTTATGGCATGACCTTCCCGCCTCTACCCAAGCCTTTCGTTCTTCCCCGAACTCTGCCTTTACCTTCCCACTGGACTCTGACTGTATTTCTTTCACTCCCATTCTTTACCACCAAATAATAAACTCCAAGAATCAAACATTTTACTTTCCTGCTTAAAATCTTATAATGGTTTTTCGGTACAGAACCAATAAAACCCAAATCCATTACCATAATGAGTGTTTGTTTTGGACAGGGTCTTGTGTCTGTAGGTTAGTTTCAAACTATGCAGCCCAAAATAACCTCAAACTTTAGATCCTTCTGCTTCTACCATCAGAAGGAGCAGATTACAGTTGTGTACTCCCGCACCCGGTTTACCTTGTGTTTGGGACAGACCTGGGCTTCATGAATGGTAGGCAAATGAGCTACCCCTCCATCCCTGCTTGACATTTCTGATCTTTATATTCTGACCCAGGATACTTCAGCATTTATCTTTATTCTACTCCAAGGTGGAGACACCACTGTGCTTCTGCTCTGAGGGTCTTTAGCCTGCTCTTCCATCTGCTAAATCCCCACCCACTCCCTGTGGCTTTGCTCAAATGCTTCCTGTTCATCACTCAGGGTTCTCTTCCCTGTTGCTCTCCAGAGACGGTTCCTGCGTAACTCTCTCTGAAGGGTTGCAGCTCCTTACTCTCTAAATCAGCAGTTTTCAACCAGCAGAGACTTTTGCCTCCCAGTGGATCTGTTCCCAAGGTTGGAGTCATTAGGGGTTATCATTACCAGGAAGAGTGTCTAGCCCTTGGGAATGGATGCCAAAGACACTGCTAAACATTTCAGGAAGCACAGAACAGCCCTTCATGGGGAAGATTTATCTGGACACCACAAATGGCAACTGGACTGGCACATAAAGCCATGCATAGCTGCTGGATTAGCATCCTTTTACTGGCGAGCACAGCAAGAGTTAACATTTATTTAGGATCTACATGCATCATACAGTGTTGAAATGGTTAGATATGTTACTCTCCTTAATCTTCACATATCTACAACTGTAAGAAGGTCCTATTTTTCTGTGTTACACTGATCATACTGGGGCAGGAAAAGGCAAAGTGTCTTTCTCTAGGTCATGCTGGAGGACTGTGATTTGCATCCAGACTGTCTGGCTCGGCTTCCTTCACCCTTATATTATAGGGCCGTGAAATTATATTTTTCCCATGTATTATTTGTCTTCTCTCTCTACTGTATAATCTCTATGAGGAGCTTGGATTTGTTGGTGTTGTTTACTCCTCTTTTATCTTCTCTGTCTAGACATGTAAGCTATCAAAAAACCTTGAATAATGAACAATTTAGAATGCCTTCCCAGCCTCACTTCAAAGGATTTCCATAAATAAAACCCACTTCTCAATTAATGACATCTTTCTACTGCTGAGACATTCTGTCTTTGGTCTCTCTAGTTTAGCCCACACTCCTTCCCAGGTCTGGTTTTTCCATCTTAGTGTTTTCATCAATACTTAAACAACTGTACCACTTTTCTACCCTTACCTCAAATCCTACATAATAGATTTTAGGTCCATAGATCCACAGTGTGGTTCTCAAAGAGAATTTAGAGCAACTTTAGGAGGTCGAGCCTAGTTATATGTTTCAGCAGAGAAAAATAAGACTCAGATAAACTAAGCAGTACAATGATAAAAATTCAATTTTATCTTGAGAGTTTTCATATGGTGTTAATTATAATGCTAGTGAAAAAAGAGAAATTGAGGAAGTTCTCAGGAAACAAAGTTCTCCATCTCTACTCAAGTAAGCATTTTATCCTTTAAATCGTGTAGAACTTTCGCTTGGCTCGTCACTTCATATCTTCTTTATTTCTTTAAATTTTGTTTCATGTGGACTGGATGGGTGACTTACTTGCATGTCTGCATGTGCACTTTATGCATGCAGTACACACAGAGACAAGAAGAGGGTGTCAGATCCCCTGGAACTGGAATTACAGACGGTTGTGAACTGCCATATGTGTGCTGGGGATAGAAACGAGATCCTGAAGAGCTATGTCTTAGTCACTGCTCTGTTGCTGTGGCTAGACAGCATGGTCAAGTCAACCTTTATAAAAGAAAGCATTTAACTGGAGGCTTAGTCTATTATCATCACGACATGGAGAATGGCAGCAGGCAGGCATGATGCTGGAGCAGTAGCTGAGATCTACTGGTCAGCAAGGAGAGAGAGAGAGAGAGAGAGAGAGAGAGAGAGAGAGAGAGAGAGAGAGAGAGAGAGAGAGAGAGAGAGAGAGAGAGAGAGAGAGAGA
>NW_026072288.1:0-2296 GCF_014885135.2 Alexandromys fortis
TTATTTTTAAATGATATTTTCTCATTTTGCATACCTATCCCAGTTCCCTCTCATTCCCTTCCTGCCAATCCCCCCATATTCCTTAATACCCCAGACCCCCATCCATTCCTGAGAAAGGGTAAGACTTCTTAAGTGGAGTCAACAAAGTCTGACATATCAATTTGTGGAGGGACCAAGCCACCACCCCCAAATTTAGGCTGAACAAGGTATACCTCCAAAAAGAATGGGCTCCATAACTCCAGTTCAAGCACTAGATATAAGTCCTGGTCTCTCTATCAGTGGCCCCATAGACTACTGAAGCCACACAACTGTCACCCACATTCAGCAGGCTTAGTCTGGTATTATGCCGGCTCCCTCGCTATCAGTGCAGTCTGTGAGAGCTCACTAGCACAGGTCAGATGTTTCTATGGGTATCACCATTATGTTTATGACTCCTCCGCTCATATTGTCACTCCTCCCTCTCTTGGAGTGGTCTCCAGAAGCTTGGTCCAGTGTTTAGCTATGGATATCTGAATCTCCTTCCATCAGTTGCTAGATGAAGGTCATTTAATGACAATTAAGGTAGTTGTCAATCTGATTACAGGGGAAGGCCAGTTCAGTCTCCCTCTCCACTATTGCTTAGGTTCTGAGCTGGGTCATTCTTACGGATTTCTGAGAATTTCCATAGTTCCAGGTTTCTTGCTAGCCCCAAACTAGCTCCCTCAATCAAGATATCTCTTTTCTTGCTCTCCCTTTCTGGCCTTCCCCCATCTCAAACATCCCATTCCCTCATGTCTCCTCCCTCCCTTTTTATCCCCTGCTTCTTGGAAATCTTTAATTTCTTTATTCATTTATTCATTGACCCAGCGGTGATTCAGTTAAACATTATTCAGTTTCTATGAATTTGTAGGCTTCCTGTAATTTGTATTGTTATTGAGTTCTAACTTTAAGCCATAGTAAGCTGATAAGATACAGGGGTTTATTCCAATTTTTTTGTTGATATTTGCCTTATGAATGAGTATTTGGTCAATTTAGAGTAGGTTCCATGAGGTGCTATGAAGATGATATATTCTTTTCTGTTTGAGTTGAATATTCTATAGATGTCTGTTAAACCCATTTGAGTCATAAAATCTCTTACTGCCCTTATTTCTCTGTTAATTTTCTGTCTGACATATCTGTACATTGGTGAAAGTGGGTTACTGAAGTCTACCACGATTAGTATGTGTGGTTTGGTATGTGATTTAAGCTTTAGTATTATTTCTTTTACAAATGTGAGTTCCCTTGTAGTTTGGGCATTAATGTTGAGAATTGAGACTTTATCTTGATAGATTTTCCCTATGGTGAATATTAAATGTTCTTAGCAGAAGGTCAGCTCCTGTTTTCATATCCATCCTGTTAGCCTGTGTCCTATTATAGGTAAATTGATTCCCTTAATTTTAAAGAATCTTAATAACCAGTGAGTGTTAATTTCTGTTAATTTTTGGTAATAGGGTATATGTGTCCCTACTTTGGGATTTGCCGGTGTTGGATTATTATTGTCTGTGCTTTTATGGGTGTAGCTAACTTTTATGGATTGAAGATTTCCTTTTATTCCTTCTACAAGGCTGGATTTGTAGATAGGTATTGTTTAAATCCCATTTTGTCGTGGAATATTCTGTTTTTTCTGTCTACGATAATTGAAAGTTTTGCTGGGTGTAGTAGCCTTGGCTGGCATCCATGGTCTCTTAGTGTTTATATAATGTCTGTCCTGGACCTTCTGGCTTCTGGTATAATTCTGATGGGTCTGCTTTTATATGTTACTTGGTCTTTTTCCTTTGTAGCTATTTATTGGTAGAATAGATTACAATAACGCTTAATATTCTTTCCTTGTTCTGTATGTTCAGTGTTGAGATTATTTTGTGGTGAAAGGACTTTGTTAAGAGAGATTGCACACTCATTTCCTGGCTGCCAAACCCAAATAATCATGCAGAAATTGTATTAATTGCAACACTGTTTGTCTGATGGCTCACATATATTTCTAGCTAGCTCTTACAACTTAAATTAACCCACTTCTACTATTTTATGCTTTACTGTGAGGCTTGTGGTTTGTTAACTCTTGTTTCTTGGGTGGCTACATGGCATCTTCTACATTCAGTTTAGTTTTCCCACCGAGATATATTATGCTATGCCATAGGCCAAAGTAGCTTTTATTATTAATCAATAGTATTAAAACATATTCATAACATACAAAGGGGAATCCCACATCAAGACTTTTTTTTGGCCGATTCTGTTTTTTTTTTTATTCATTTATTAAAGATTTCTGTCTCTTCCCCCCCCC
>NW_026072289.1:0-2435 GCF_014885135.2 Alexandromys fortis
AGATGGTTGTGAGCCACCATGTGGTTGCTGGGAATTGAACTCAGGACCTTTGGAAGAGCAGGCAATGCTCTTAACCTCTGAGCCATCTCTCCAGCCCCATAAATAAATTCTTTACTCATCTGCTGGTTACTTGATCTTGATCAAAGATCCTTTTCCAAGCTAAGGCTCAAGTATCCAGAGTAGCTAGACAAAACTGTTTTCAAAGAGAGGGATAGCAGTGTGGAAGAGAGACTTTCTACCAGTGAATTGGATGGTTTTGTGATGTAATAGTTTCTGTTTTATTGCTCTCTGGAGAGCTAAGCTCTGGAATGGTAACTATGTAATGACCAAACCAGTTATCATCGAAGACCTTCTAGAAATAACTGTCTTCCTAATTTCACCACAACCACTCTGGTCTACTGGTTGTCACCAAGTCTTAGAACTAATGCAACATTGGCGATGAGGATAAGGCTGGCTGTCATAATCTACTGCTCAGATCATAGCTACTGACTAAACCTGCCCTACTTACTTAGGTCATGGCGTCAGCTTCCAGTTTACTTTTACACTTTCCTCTGCACCTGAGCCAGGGCTATTAAGAGTTTCTAGCTGCTCATTTCAGTAGCTTCATAAAAAGGAGGGGTGGAGATCTTTGTGCATTGGTGTATTGTTTTCTTCCTGAAGTATTTGCTCAAGCAATGTGAGCCTGTTTGTCAAGCTCATGTGCTGTGCTGTTTCTGTATGTAGGACTGTCTGTAGGTCGACGTGTATGCAGGGCTAGTGAGACAGATGGAGAGGGCATCTGCTCAGTGGGCTTGGCTCCTGGGTGGCATGGGAGTGGGTAGGGGTGTGACCTGGTGGCAGGGCCCATGTGCTTCTCTGGCAGGTGGCGGAGAGAAGTGCGCATCAAGAAGGGCTGCCATCGGTGGCAGGGGGAGACTTGGTATTATGGCCCCTGTGGGAAGAGAATGAAACAGTTTCCGGAAGTTATCAAGGTAACAGCGTTTGTAGCTTTTAAAGTACTTTTTCTGGCGTCGCCTGTTCTGAGACCTATTCTGGTTGTGTTATAACTGACATGGTAGGGCTATGGCTTTACTAATGTCACTTTTCCTCTCAGTACCTGAGCCGAAATGTGGTACACAGTGTCCGCCGTGAGCACTTCAGCTTCAGTCCCCGCATGCCTGTTGGAGATTTCTTTGAAGAAAGAGACACACCAGAGGTGCTGACCCAAGGGTTAAATAGTTGGGGAACAAATTATAGCTTCTTTTCGTGTAATTTGGCCGCTCAAAGAGTCTGGGGTAGTTTAGAGGGCTTAGAGACCTGCACTGATTGTCTCCTTTCAACACCAGTGTCCTTGTTCCTGTAGGGCTTGCAGTGGGTCCAGTTATCCGCAGAGGAGATTCCTTCCAGAATTCAAGCAATTACTGGCAAACGAGGCCGACCTCGAAATAATGAGAAGGCCAAGAACAAGGAAGTTCCAAAAGTGAAGCGGGGCCGAGGTCGACCACCGAAGGTCAAAATTCCTGAGCTATTGAATAAAACAGACAACCGACTTCCAAAGAAACTGGAAACCCAAGGTACAGTGTTACTTGTAGCTCAGGTATTCTGCTCCCTCCACAAGGTATTTAAAATGTTGCTGAATTGCAGTTGGTACCTGGTTTTCCCAAAAGGGACAGACAACTGGAAAGATGAATCTAAATTCGTTCTCCCCTTAGAAGGTATGATCGGAATCCTAGCATTTGCTACACTTTTTTTTAAATATTTATTTATTTATTTTATTATGTATACAATATTCTATCTGTGTGTATCCCTGCAGGCCAGAAGAGGGCACCAGACCTCATTACAGATGGTTGTGAGCCACCATGTGGTTGCCGGGAATTGAACTCAGGACCTTTGGAAGAGCAGGCAATGCTCTTAACCACTGAGCCATCTCTCCAGCCCCCCATTTGCTACACTTTTTCCAGGCAACTTCTTCCTTTGACTACTTTTACTAGTGAAGCCTTGGGCTGTCCCCAGATAGAGTAATGCCAACAGAGAAGAGTTCCATCTTTTCTTGTCCATCTTCCAGCTCCTTGTATATACTAATTGCATTCATGCAGTTGCCATCGTTTTTGTTGTAGGGACCTGAATCCAAAAGATAATTGACATACTATTTTAGTCAGATGGGTAAATGGGAAAGTGTCTGTGATGTTTTCATTTGCGGCGGAGGGGGTTGAGACAGTGTAGTCCTCACTGTCCTGGAACTTGGGCTATGGACCAGACTGTCCTTGAACTCAGAGAAATCCACCTGCTTCTACCTCCCCCGTGCTGGGATTAAAGGCATCTGCCATCACCACCCAGTGAAAATGTCTAATTTTCTTTTTTTTTTTTTTTAAAGATTTATTTATTTATTATGTGTACAACATTCTGCCTCCATGTATGCCTGCAGGCCAGAGGAGGGTGCCAGATCTCATTATAGA
>NW_026072290.1:0-2200 GCF_014885135.2 Alexandromys fortis
TCATATATAATGACACTTGAGATAGTTTATTATTCTTAAGACAAAGAACAAATGAAAACATTGATCTGTATTGTCGTGGCTCAGATCTCAATATTAATGCCATCTTGGGGGGCATTAATCTCATGATTCAGAGATCCAGACAGAAAGTCAGGACATATTTTAGGTGAGGTATTTTGAAAAGTGGAGGTGACAATGTATTGAAACCCATGTGTTCAGGTTAACCGGAAATGAAATATTTTCAAATGGCTATCCAAAGAATGTTGATATTTGCCTTGCCACAAGATTAGAGCAAATTTATATTCCTCCTAAGCGGAAGGCTGATGGATACTAAAGAATAAGATAGAGGTTGTATTCAAACCTCTAAATTAAAATCTCCATTCTACAAACCGAGAACATTGTGAAATAAGAGATGTCCTCTTATCCTTTCCTATTCTGTGATAATTGATAAAAGGGAATACACTAATTTTAGCTGCAGTAATTTGAGTCACCATGTATACACTTTTTGCACATATGTGGGCTACTGCTGAATTTTCTTTCTTTGTTTCACCTATTACAGGGTCAGCTCCAAGTGTCTCTCACCATGATGACTACCAGACCCTGGAAGAAATCTTTTTACTTATTTATTATTCATTTAAAGCTCACAATAGTATGTTGTTAGGCAGGAGCTGTAGAATGATGAAAACATGGATGATGAATGATGGCAGTGTGGAATCATACAGGTGTAAAGGAATTCATACTGATCGGCTTAATGGAAAATCATAATTGGGAGGTCCCCCTCTTCTTGCTTTTCAGCCTAGTTTATATCATCATTCTTGTGGGTAATTGGGGGATGATTATGTTGATCTGTTTTAATGTTAGACTTCATACTCCAATGTACTTCTTCCTTAGTAACCTTTCCTTGTGCGACATCTGCTATTCTACTGTCATTGCTCCAAAGATGCTGGTCAATTTCCTAGCAGAACACAAGTCTAGTATATTCATTGCCTGCTTACTCCAGAGCTTCTTTTTTGCAATTTATATAACCACAGAGGTCATCCTCCTGTCTATGATGGCTTATGATCGCTATGTGGCAATCACCAAGCCCTTAATGTATACAGTTATTATGACCCACCGCATCTGCACTCAGATGGTTCTGGCGTGTTACTTGTGTGGCTTCATTAATTCTCTGATTCACACAATAGGTCTGCTCAGACTGGACTTCTGTGGTCCAAACATTGTGAATCACTTCTTCTGTGACGTCCCCCCTCTTCTGAAGCTTTCTTGCTCTGATGCACACATCAATGAGATGCTGATTTTGGTCTTCTCTGGAATGATTGCTATTTTCACCTTTATTGTAATAATTGTGTCCTATAGCCACATTCTCATTGCCATTCTGAGGATTCGCTCAGTAGAGGGGAGGCGCAAAGCCTTCTCTACTTGTGCCTCACACCTGACAGCTGTGACATTACTTTATGGTTCTGTGGCTTTTAGTTATATCCAGGCAAGCTCTCAGTACTCCATGGAACAGGAAAAAGTGTCTGCTGTGTTTTACACCTTGATCATTCCCATGCTGAACCCTCTGATTTACAGCGTGAGGAACAAGGATGTGAAGGAAGCAGCAAAGAGGTCTATTTGGATGGGGAGGAGCAACTCTTGACTCTGTCCCTTCCCTGACTCTGCAAATTTGATATGAATCTTCAAAGTGACTTCATGGAGAAGTATGAGTCTTTTGTAAAAGTCAGAGGGAAATATAGATGAAAATATTTTTAGTAAAACTTATTTATCAAATACTTTATTGTCTCAGAGAATGCTTTCACTGTCCATAATGCCATGGCTTTAATGAAACCTTACACTTGGGTTTACAAAGTCTCCATATAATCAGAAATCATTATCTCCCAACCAGTTTCTGTATAATTTTTAAAGTGTGGTACCTATCTGCACAAAACTTAAGCTCATGTATTCAGTTTATGACTAAACAAACTTCTAAAAATTACCTGTATTTTGATAATGGCTGGGACATGCAAATTTAAATGTGATATTCAATGAAATTTGATCGGTAAAGAAGAAAGTGAGTTTTTTTTTTTTTTTTATCAGTTTAACAAGATCTAGCAGTCTGACTCCACATGGGGATTTAAAGTAAAGAGGGAATCCATGGCTGTCACTGCCTAACTGAAAAAGATCCTGCCACTGGATAATCCAGGGCTGAGAATAAAACCAAACA
>NW_026072291.1:0-2306 GCF_014885135.2 Alexandromys fortis
GTGTGTGTGTGTGTGTGTATGTGTCCACACAAATCAGGACAATGCCAAAGTGCTGTTGGCATGGGGACTGAGAAAAAGTAGGTGTAGCGTGAGTGTATCTGGAAATACGAGAGCAAAATAAAGAATTTAATATATGAAATAATTTACAAGGGTTCCTTCTGAAAGACTAATTGAAGAGTTGTGAGACTTAATTTAAAAGAACAAAACAAACCTCTTTCAGAAAAGATGAGCAGGAAAATGGTATTTTCAATGCCAAGAAAAAGGTTTAAGAGAAGTGGCCAGTAATGGAGACGAGGGAACCCATGAATAACATAGGGAGAAACGGAAAGATGACGAAGATGCGAAGCAAGCTTAGCATCACGTCAGGTGCCGCTTGGGATGTGAAGCAATGACTCCACATATGCAAACGGTGGGCTCTAAGCTGGTGCAACTACTGTGGAAAATGCTTTGGCACTAGAGAGACCAAAGTACAGTGTGTGTGTAAGCTACATCTTAGCCATGGCCTCTTGTCATCTACAGTAGGAAAGCCAGGCATACACACGAGGAAATGAAGGCAGCATTACTCCTCCTAGGGAAAGCCTGGCCAAGCAAACACCTATCAGCAGGACAATGAGTAAATAAACAGTGGACTAGTCACAGAGTAGAGTAGACAGCAGCGGGGAAAAGGAAAAGCAGGCGGAATTTTCACACGAGCAGCTTTCAAATACATAGGGTTTTAAGTACTTATTTTAAGGAAAATATTACAGTATTAGCCCATTTATATCAAGGTCAAAATTAAGCAAAACTAAACATGGTATTGTGGATGCAGATTAGATGCTTTAAAAGTATATAAACAAATAATTCAAACGTAATTAAAGGTGCGATCATTTCTAGGAAGAGGGAGGATGGGGCATGTTGGGAAGGTCCTCTCGTGGAGCTTGGGAGTCACTGATGTTCTAGTTTGTGATCCAGGCAGGGAGTGCCTAAGGGAAGATTGTTTTTATTGTCTTCAAACTATACATATATGCTTTTCATGAGTTTATACATAAGTATGCTGTACTTTATAATAAAACCCACAAATGATGAATTTATGATATTAAAACATGTGAAAGATGGAATCCAGCAGAGCCCTCGGAAAACCTGAAGTGAGACGCGATAGATCGCCACATGATAGGCGGGGCCTCGGAGGAAGTAGGTTAAACCCATCAACCAGAGGAATTTTTATCCTTTTCAGTTTAAACTTTTAAGTTTTGAGTTGAATTTGAACACTGACCCAGTAATGCAGTCTCTATTAAAAGCATACTTGGAACAACAGCAACAAAGCAAGGTTAAAAATGTGAAAAATGAAAAAAAAAAAAAGCCTCGATAGCATAACCTACGATAAAGTTGTCAGCGAAGTACTCAAGTAAATAAAATCTATCCATAAAACATCAAGGGATCAAAACCAGTGTCATATGCTAAGCTTATTATTATTAGTTATTGTTATTATTGGTTTTGGTTTTTTCGAAACAGGATTTCTCCCTCTAGTCCTGACTCTCCTGGAACTCACTCTAAGACCAGGCTGGCCTCGAACTCAGAGATTTGTCTGCCTCTGCCTACCAAGTGCTAGGATTAAAGGTGTACACCACCACTGCTGGGTCCTGGGCCCGCACTAAGCACTTTAAACAAACACATATGTACCAATCACTCTAAAAATACTAAAAGCAACAACTGACAGAGATTAGAGAAAGAGACATACCAAATGAAGTTGAAGGCTTTATTAGTTTTATTTTATTATTTTATTTTACCACAATTAAGCCAAGGAGACAAATGGCATGGGTGGAGATACAGCGGATCGCAACAATGGAGACTGTAAGGCTCAGCACTCACAGAACTCCGCAGCGAATGAGCAGTTGAACCGTTGCTTCGAGCAGAATGTTTATAAATCTAAATTGTGTATCGAACCATAGAGTAAACCTAATAAACTTCAATTTCTTTCCTATTATATTAGTGAAGTTTTAAAGTGATCACACATTAATTTTTTTTTTGCTGGGTGGTGGTGGCACACACCTTTAATACCAGCACTTGGGAGGCAGAGGCAGTCATATCTCTGAGTTTGAAGCCAGCCTGGTCTACAAAATGAGTTCCAGAATAACCAGACGGAGTACTGAGAACTCAAGAACAATGGCAATGGGTTTTTGATCATTCTGCACGTACTGGCTTTGTGGGAGCCTAGGCAGTTTGGATGCTCACCTTACTAGACCTGGATGGAGGTGGGTGGTCCTTGGACTGCCCATAGGGCAGGGAACCCTGATTGCTCTTTGGGCTGATGAGGGAGGGGGACTTGA
>NW_026072292.1:0-2275 GCF_014885135.2 Alexandromys fortis
CAGTGTTAAGGAGTTAATCCCTTGTCCTTCTGTAGAGCAAATGCTCTGTCTATGTCTGGAGCTCAGTATAGACATGTTAGTGGTAACCTGCCACTAGGAAGAAGGCCTGGCGGTAATATGGCATGGCATACTCTTTGGTTGGCATTTATCAAAATAACTCTGACATGGCAACAGCCGGTTGGGAGGAAAGAATGACATTTATACATCATTGCGTCTTTCATTGAATGCTGATGAGTAGAAGTAGCATGAAAGCGAATACCATTAGGGTGCGGTTTTGCGGTTTTGTGCCCCAAACTGTAGCTTATGACATACCTTGGGAGGGCCATGATAGCAAGCATCAGAAAATCCAGAATGCATTCTTTGTGGGCACAGTTGCACGAGAAAAAAAAAAAAACCCTCAGACCTGGCTGTGGCAGAGATTCTGATTCAGGGTAGGCAGCAGTTAATGGAAATAAGAAATAGACTCTGGCTAACCACAGCTAGTTGAAGTTCTACCCAAATAATATTGGTTTTGCAGGAACCATAAACATGTGGTAGGGAGAGGAATAACAATGTGGACTACAACTCATTTGTAGTGCAGCTAGGGCATGTATCACTAATTCAGAAGCGATACATTTTGAAAACAAAAGTTTATCTTAAAACATCAACAAAATGAAAAACTCTATCTGT
This sequence comes from Alexandromys fortis, assembly GCF_014885135.2. Lineage (NCBI taxonomy): Eukaryota > Metazoa > Chordata > Mammalia > Rodentia > Cricetidae > Alexandromys > Alexandromys fortis. Next base: position 670 of record NW_026072292.1, read on the forward strand.
ATCACTAAGAGAAAAGAGAAGATAGAGAAGATGCAGATAAATAAAATCAGATGAAGGTGGAGTCAACTTTAAGAATGAAAAAACAGTGTGATTCATGCCTTTAATACCAGCACTTGAGAGGCAAAGGAAGGCAGATCTCTGTGAGTTCAAGCCCAGCCTGGGTACAGGATAGTCAGGGCTGCTACAGAGACAACCCTGTCTGAGAGAGAGGGGGGGGGGAAGGGGTGGGGAGCAAAACAACAAAAACAGAAGGATATAAAAACACATTCAAATAATGTTAGTATTTTGGGCTACTTCCATCTGCCCCATTTCCTCTCAACTCAAAGGTTTTATTTTGCTAGTATTGTTTAGGTGGTATGATTTTGTATGTGTGTGTGTGTATGTGTGTGTGTGTGTGTGTGTGCATACATACTTTGGTACTCTCTGTCTTTTCTACTAAGCGAGCTAAAGTTTTTCTATGTTATAAATTATTCAAAAACATAATTTTGGTGGCTATCTATTGGTCATTATCCACAGAAGATTGTGGCAGACAGACACAAAAACATCTCAACCTTTTTCTTCAGATCTGGCTTTACTGTCAAGAAATTTTCTTCTATTTCTAGAATATTGCCACCAGTTCTCACTTTATTACCCAAGACATTGGGAAATGTGGAAGTACCTTAGGGCTTTTTAGAAAAAATTCTTTTCTTCTTGAGTCAGCAACTTGGTCAATATCTATTTACCTGACTTTAAAGTATGGCTGGTTAAGATTTTTCATTAATCACCTCTCCTGTTTGTAGTAGCTTTGTGCATACCTTTGCTACCTCATAATATGATGAATGATTTACAGTTCACTTAAATTATTAACAAATTTTCCTGGGAATGGCATGAATGAATTCATTCATCAAACCCAGGGAAAACCTACAGGGTTTCGAGACTCTGCCACTGAAACACAAAGATGCTTGGCATGATGATATACATGTCATAAAGGGAATGACATTGTGAATGTCTAGAGTGTTAACATAAGGCAACATAAGACAATGTCCACAAATGTAGACATCTGTGCTTTGTGCTCAGAGGAAGGAGAACCTCCTACTGGTGGTTTTCATTAAATACTTGATAAAAGAAAAAAGATTTGATATGAGCTTTGATGGATTTAAATCTGAGGAGATGATCAAGGAAAAGAAATGGCTAACACAAAAGTAAAGAGGGAAACAGAGGAAAGAGATAATTCATGAGTTCACCGAAGCCTCCAGAAGCAGAGACTCTTAAAATGAAGCAATCTGTGTCTTAACAAAACACAGATTCTTCTCAAGTGATCCTGATGCACACCGAGGCTTGAAAACCATTGGCCTAGAAAAGCAAAGCTTCTGCAAATAAAATAATAAAATAAAATAAAATAAAATGTTCTGTGTAGTCAAAAGCATCAGGTAGGGGTTAAGAATTGCCTCCTGTTGACCTGGATGACCAAATGTAACATATGTGGGTTTGGTAGGCAGAGCCTCAAACTAGACAGGGCACAATATGATTCAACTTTGTTAGGTCCAGTTGATTATGGTTCTGGGAAAGAAATTCTCTCTCTCTCTCTCTCTCTCTCTCTCTCTCTCTCTCTCTCTCTCTCTCTCTC
>NW_026072293.1:0-2317 GCF_014885135.2 Alexandromys fortis
TTGATTGAGTCTGAGCAGCCTGGAAACAAAAGTGCAATCTTCTATTACAGGCTAGCCTCAAATTTAATATATAATTGAGAATGCTCTTGAATTTCTAATCCTTCTGCTTCTACCTCCTGGGTGCTGTGATCACAGGCATGTAACAGTACATGCAGTTTATGCCATGATGGGATCAATCTTCATATATGGTAGTCAAGCACTCTAACACCTGAGCTATAGCTTCATCTCAATGTTTAAAAATTTAACATTTGGGTTCAGACCTTGCATTCACCTGTAACTTCAACACTATGTCTGTGAATATCATCTCTTTTGACACTTTTCACTGCTAAATGGTGTTGGTTGATCATAATTTATTATCTGCTTTTCTATTGGAAACAAGTATTTGTTTCCAAATTAGGGAAGTGTATTAGTTCCTTTTCTCATTGCTGTGAAAAAAATATCTGATAGAAGCAAGGAAGGAGGGAGAGAGGGAGGGAAGGAGGAGGGAAGGGCTCCTCTGAGCTCACAGTTTAAGAGAATACAGTCTATCATGATGGAAAATCATGGTGGCTGGAAAGTCAGGTGGCTGATTGGTCACATTACATCCGTAGTCAGGAAGCAGGAGAGATGGATGCTGGTTCTCTGTTCACTTTTTCCTTTTCTCCTTTATAGTTAGTTCAAGACACCAGTTCGCTGGGCAGTGGTGGCACATACCTTTAATCCCACCTTTCAGGAGGCAGAAGCAGGTGGATCTCTGTGAGTCTGAGCCCAACCTGGTCTACAGGGAGAGTTCCAGGACAGGCTCCAAAGCTACACAGAGAAACCCTGTCTCAGAAGGGAAAAAAAAAAGATACCTGTTCATGGGATGGTGCTATCCATATTCAGAGGAGATCTTCCCTCTTCCTCAGCTGTCTTAGTCAGGGTTTCTTTTGCTAAATAGAGACACCATGACCATAGCTACTCTTTTGTTGTTGTTGTTGTTGTTGTTTCAAGACAGGGTTTCTCTGTATAACTTTGGATGGTCCTAGAACTGACTCTGTAGACCAGGCTGGCCTCCAACTCATAGAGATCCGCCTGCCTCTGCCTCCAAAGTGCTGGGATTAAAGACCTGCACCACTACTGCCTGACCATAGCAACCCTTATAAAGGAAAACATTTAATGGGGAGGCTTGCAGCTCAGAGGTTCAGTTCATTATCATCATAATGGGACACAGCAGCATGCAGGCAGATGTGGTGCTGGAGAAGGAGTGGAAAGTTCTACATCTTTGATTCAAAGGCAACAGGAAGTGAACTGAGACATTGGGTGTAGCTTAAGCATATAGGAGACCTCAAAGCCTGCCTCCGTGGTGACATGCTTCTTCCAACAAAGCCATACCTCCTAATAGTGCGACTCCCTATGAACTTGTGGTGGAAATTGCATTCAAACTACCACATCAGCTAAACCTCCCCATCTCTAGAAACCCCTTGATGTGGATGCCCAGAGGTATGTCTCCTAAGTGATTCCAAATCCAGTCAAGATGACAATGGGTCTGTACCCACTGCACCACTTTTAACATCCTGAGAACTGTGCCCTCCTGTCCCATAATAGTTTCCCAAGGCTGGGTGTTTGCCTTTCTTCTCAGCCACCGGAAACAGGCATGAGCTCTGGTTATGACTGGGGAGTAAGGCCAGCCTGCAGCAGGGGTCAGGAATGAGAGCTAGGTTTTATTTATATTATTACAGCAGGTTCCAAGGGCTTTCCGAGTCACAGCTCTTCAAACACATTTTGAAGACTTAACTGCAAATGAATCAGAGACATGTGGTTTTCATTTGCCTCCAATTACATAGGATTTTGAGTGGGCACAGTGCCCCCAGGGCCCAAGACATGAGGGTTTTGTGGCTAGCAGTGCGCCATTCCCCATACTTCCCCCAGACTGCTGAGAGGGAAGCACCTGTTGCCAGGCTCTAACACAGTCTCCAGGAAAAGCCCGCCTGAGGGAAATCCCGCCTGGCGTAACCCTACCTGTGGTACTGCTTAGGAGCTGGGCATGACACCTAGGTAACTGGTCCCAGTTCCTGCCTTGACACTACTTTGTTTTGTGACCTTGGATTAAGCACCCTGTTTCTCTGATCCTCAGTTTCCCTTTCTGGGAAATGAGCTGTTTGAAAGGTGACATATTAGGATTAAGAACCAAAGTCTGGAGTACTGGAGAGATACTCAGTGGTTGAGAGCACTGGCTGCTCTTCCAGAGGTCGTGAGTTCAATTCCCAGCAACCACATGGTGGCTCACAACCATCTGTAATGAGGTCTGGCGCCCTCTTCTGGCATGTGGGCATACACGGAGGCAGAGTTTTGTGTA
>NW_026072294.1:0-2318 GCF_014885135.2 Alexandromys fortis
CCTGTCCTGGAACTAGCTCTTGTAGACCAGGCTGGTCTCGAACTCACAGAGATCCACCTGCTTCTGCCTCCCGAGTGCTGGGATTAAAGGCGTGCGCCGCCACTGCCCGGCTGAGTTTTATTTATTAAAACAAAGGTTTTCTGTTTAGGTGTGTCTTAGTTTCTTTTTTATTGCTCCGATGACATACTCTTGCCAAGGCAGCTCATAAAAGAAAGTGTTTGATTTGGGGATACAGTTTCAAAGGGTTAAGTTCAGGGTATCAGACCAAAGGCATGGCAGCTGAGACCTTACGTTTGCTCGAAATTGAAAGCAAAGAGAAAGTAAGAAACACTGAATGTCTCTTGAAACCTTTAAATCTGTCCCAATTGACTCATTCAACAAGACCACATCTACTAATCCTTCCTAAATAGTTCTACCAACTGGGGATCAAGTATTCAAATACACACACCTTTGGGGGCCATTCTCATTTACACCAGCACAGGTTGGAAGGTTATAGAGAAGTTAGACTATGTAGTCTATCTTGAGCTTATTAGAAGGGACTGTTTTACACAAGTCTTTTGTCTCTCTGCTGCCAGGACTGTCTTATCCCACTCTTCAGTGATGCTCTTCGCTCCTGTAAACAACATGATGTGCGACCTTGGATGCAGGCATTGAGATATACCATGTACCAGAATCAGCTGTTAGAGAAAATTAAAGGTAACTATCTCTTTCTCTCATTCTTTAAATAACCATGGCTGCCCTAAAACTTACTGTGTAGACCAGGCTGACCTCAAACTCACAGAGACCCACCTACCCCTTTCTTTCAAATGTTGGGATTAAAAGCATGTGCCACCTCTTGGGCCCATTTTCTTTTCCTGTTTTTGAGACAGGGTTTCTCTAGTGTTGGAGCCTGTCCTGGAACTAGCTCTCTTAGACTAGGCTGGCCTTGAACTCACAGATCTACCTGCCTCTGCCAAGTGCAGGGATTAAAGGCGTGTACCACCACCACCCGCCTCCATTTTCTTTTTCTTAAAGTTAACTTTACTGAGATATAAATTATATATTTAAGTATGCAGTTTGGTCTGTTTTTTCCTATCTACCTCTATGTACCCACCAGTATAGACAGGATGGAGAACATTTCTCTTAACAGTAGAAAGTCCCATGTCTCTTTTTTTCAGGTTACTAACATTGTCCCTGTTTAGGATGATTTGCTTCCTATTCCTGTAAATTAGACTTATGTTTGCTGATGTTTTCACATAAATGGAATTAGGCTACATCCTCATATGTGGCATCACTAGCTTACATGATATTTTCAAGGTTCTCTCATGTTAACTTGTCAGTAAAGTGGTCTTTTTTATTGTTAGTAATACTCCACTGTATGGATGTGCCACCATTTGTTTTTGTTTTTTTCCATTTGTTCTTGGTTCTTCTAATTGGGTAGCTAAGTGTGAAGCTGCTGTAAACATTGGTGTTACTTATTTCCCTTGTTACTTCAACCAAATTTATTTTCATTTTGTGCATAAGAATTTGCCTGCATTTGTGTATATGTACTTCATTTGTGCCTAGAGGCCAGACAAGGGTGCTGTATCTTCTTGAACTGGTGTTACAGGCAGTTGTGAGCCATCTAGTGAGTGCTGGAAACCCTCTGCAAGAGCAGGAGCTCTAAACTGACAAGTTGTCTCTCCAGCCTCTGACCTAGGCTCTTCTAACAATTCAGATGTTACAACGTTAATTTCTTCTAGAGAATGATTTTCACTCTGCTCTTCTTGGTTGTGTCCCTTCATTCTAATACTATATTAAGTCGTGAACTGTGCTACTTGTTGGGTTTTGAAGATTAGCTCTCTTTGGAAAGGTGGCGAGGAAATGTATGCTTAGGGAACAGAGTCTGGAGTTAGTGACTTGGGAATTAATGAAACAGTTTTTTTTTTTTTCCAGAACAAACAATACCAATTAGAAGTCATCTCATGGAATTAGGTCTGACGGCAGCAAAATTTGCTAGAAAACGGGGGAATGTGTCCTTGGCAACAAGACTGCTGGCACAGTGCAGCGAGGTTCAGCTGGGAAAGACAACCACTGCCCAGGACTTAGTCCAGCATTTTAAAAAACTGTCCACTCAAGGTCAAGTAGATGAAAAATGGGGGCCTGAGCTTGATATTGAAAAAACCAAGTTGTTATATACAGCAGGTTAGTAAAAGCATATAAGGAAAACTGAATGCATGTTTCTGTGTGCGATGTAAGAAGTATTTTATTTATTTATTTATTTATTTATTTATTTATTTATTTATTTATTTTTTGGTTTTTCGAGACAGGGTTTCTCTGTGGTTTTGGAGCCTGTCCTG
>NW_026072295.1:0-2285 GCF_014885135.2 Alexandromys fortis
TGAGGTATGATTTGAATATTATTGGAATCCAAAAGGTAATAGTCATGCAAAATAAGATGCCTCCAGACAGACAGATCAGCATGTACTCATAAAGAAGGCCACAGAAATAAACCTAAGCATGCCTTTCTTTTTCTTCCTGCTCCTCATCCAGGGTTTCTCATAGTCTTAGCCCAGTGGAGAATCAGGACACAAGCCTAATTGAGTTCCTAGAGATCAGCCTTTCTGTAGGGAGGAGAAGAGAGGAAGATGGCCATGAAGCATCACAGAGAAGACCTGCACAGCAGGTGATCAGACGAGGGAGCAAGAAGGATGGGAAAGGTCAAAAGACTACTAACAGATGATGTGCATGTGTCTGTAGAAACCCCCAGTGCTTCAACATATCTGGAAATACTTCACTAGAACCAAGTCAGGGTCAGTGAGGCTAATGACTATAAGAATAGCAAAACCGTATTTCTGCATGCCAGCTAGTTAGATCCTCACAATTTAAAAATTTCTACATACACTAGCATCATAAACATTAAATACCCACAAGGAAACCACCAAAATACATGAACAACATGTATGCAGATAGTAAATGTACTGAGAGAACTTAAAACCTAAAAGAATGGCCAAGAAGGATGGGAAGCATTTATTTTAAAGTTATCATTCTCCCCGAATAATGACCCAGTTGAGACCAAAAGCAACCACACACACACAATCCGACTGGTGTATGCTTGTATGTATATGGAAGTATATATTACATATTACTATGTAACTTCATTAATAATTCTTAAAACAAATATGGAAATAGAGCTCTAAGAATATCAGAGATATGTTTAAAGGAGAATAAAGTGGGCAAGCTTTCTCTACTAGGTACTGAGTTATTCCAGTCGCAATAATTAAGAGTCTTATTTCGAAGCAAGTATTAATAAATATGTGAAATACAAGTCAATGTGTAAACTATGATGTTTACTAAAAGGGGCTGGTTTCTGGATGAATGAAAAAAGTGAGTCTTTACCCAGTCTCCTATGATATACAAAACTGATTCAGGATTGTAGACATAGATTTGAAAGGTAACAAAGAAACCCTCCAGTTTACACACACACACACACACACACACACACACACACACACACACACACACACACTAATTTAGGAAACTATAGTCAAATGTGGGTGAAACTTCTAACATAAGACAGTGGAAGTATTTATCATAAATAAAAATATTGTTACAGTTGATATTAAGCTTGAGACTTTCTGCTCATCAAAAGATAAGAACTAGAGGGCCAGACAGAGAGTGGATGGATATACAAACATATGTGATTAACCAAATGTCCACAGCCAGAACATACAGAAGCCTGTTGCTAAGGACTAAGACATGAAGTAATACTATAGAAAACTAAGTGTTTGCAAATGGCCAGTAAACAGATGGAAAAGCATGCCAGTGCCCATCAGCCAGGAAAAGGCAAAAGGACACTGTGAATTTTACTACCTACTTACCTGCACAGCCACGGTTAAATACAGTGGCAACAATGAACACTGGTAAAGTTACAGAGCTGTAGCGGGGAGGGGTGCAAGCTGGTACACTCATGTTGGAAAATGAAAACAATCCGTTTGAAGCTAAGCAGATACATGTTCTACAATCCAGCAATTAAAGTATACAGCCCAGAGTGATGATATACCTCTAAACGACCCGGGTGGGAAAGCTTACTACAAGGTTTTTTTGTAAAAACTCCAAATTGGAAATATTCTGCATGTCCTTGGAAAAGAGAATGAATCAGCCATAGTAGTCTACCCAATGAATAACATGCAGTGCTGAAAATGGATGAATAGCTACATGCAACAGAAGGCTCCATCTCCCAGACAGAATCTGGGGCAAAAGAGGGAAGACAAAAACAGCACTGAGCAAAGACAGTTCAGAGAGCTCACAGGTCTCAACAAAAGTGTTTCATGATTCATGTTTGACAGTAAAATTTTAAAGAAAAGTGAGCAAGCTCTTAGAGAGGTCAAATAAGCAACTCATTTGTGGGAGCTAATGAGGAGGGGGCCTTCTGTGATGCTGAGCCGCTCTATTCCAGTTTGAGACAGGGTCTCACTATGTAACCCTAGCTGGCCTTGAACTCACAGAGATCTGCCTGCCTCTGCTCCCTGAGCACTGGCATTCAAGAGGTGAGCCCTCATCCCTAGATTTGTTCTGGACTTGAGTAAAAATGCTTGGATGGAAGCTGCAGTACGTTTCCTTCATGATGGCTTGGAGCTGTTCATGGTCTGCTTTGTCCATCTGTGTGTGTGTGTGTGTGTGTGTG
>NW_026072296.1:0-2320 GCF_014885135.2 Alexandromys fortis
TATCATCTATCTATCTATCATTTAGTTATCTATCTATCATCTAGTTATCTATTATCTATCTATCATTTATCTATCTATCTATCTATCTATCTATCTATCCATCCATTATTTATCTTATTTATTTAGCCTCCCGGCTGCAGTTTCCCCTCCCTCCACTCCTTCCAGTCCCTCTGCCCCATTCCCCCTTTCTGGTTCCACCCCCAAATCCATTCCTCCTCCTGTTCTTTTCAGGGAATGGCAGGTCTCCCATGAGTATCAACAAAACATGGCATATCAAGTTGCACTAAGAAGACTAAGCACCTCCCCATGTATGAAGGCTGGGCAAGGTGACCCAATATGAGGAGTAGGGTCCCAAAAGCCTGTAAAAAAGTTAGAGACAGGCCCTGTTCCCACAGTTAGGAGTCCCACAGGAGGACCAGGTGGGGATGGGAATATGAGCAATCAGGTTTGGAGGGGACCAATGGGCAGAATGAGACTACTAGAAAGTGGGTGCATTTTGGGGTCAGGTAAAAACCTGACAGAAGGGAATCTCTCCAGATTCTCCAAGAATGATCCCAGATAAGACTTCTAGCAATAATGGGTAGGTAGCCTGAATTGGCCATTTCCTGTGACCAGATTGGTACCTAGTCCAGTTGTCATCAGAGAGGTGTCATCCAGCAACTGATGGAAACAGACGCAGACCCAAACATTAGGTGAGTTTGGGGAATCCTGCAGAATAAGGGGAAAGGGTTGTAGGAGACAGAGGAGTCAAGGACACCACAAGAAAACTCACAGAATCAACTAACCTGGGCTCATAGGGGATCACAGAAACTGAACCGACAACCAAGGAGCCTGCATGGGACCAACCTATGAACGCTGCATAGATGTGGCAAGGTTTTTAATATTATCTCTTACACTTATATGGTATGTATCTTTGGGTATTTCTGATTTTTTTTTAAAGAACAAAACCTCTTGCCTTCAACTCTGCCGAGATTCCAGACTTTTAGATCCAAAGAACAAATTGCAGGAAAAAAAATGCAATGAAGGTTTGGGAAAACCATCTGAAGTAGGAAGGTAGTTGCTAGGTAGACACTTATAGGAGCAAGCTGCTATACTTAGCTAAAATCTGCTGCTCTTTAAATCTCTCTCAAAATGCCTTTAGAGCCATGTTCCGTTCTGACTTGTTGTGATATGGCCGTTCAGAGAGACAGCACGAACCAGCCAAAGCTCCACGTCATTCTCCCGTTTCCTTTGGAGGTGTTCTCATTATAACACAAAGTTCTCCCAGGGGTGTTTGCAGTCACACTGTTTGCTTGTTTTTCAAATACATAGCATATGAAGTTGAACTGAACATGGAATGTGCCCCTGTGGCACACGAGGCTTCTCTACCCAAACAAGTGTGAGTTCCCCAGTCAAAGCCGCTTGCTTTCTTTCTGAGGGAAAACCGCTGCTTTGATAATGGCCTCCGGGGTTGCCCTTGCTTGCTGTATAAAATGAACCTCTCTGTTCTTATGTCCCCTTATGCTGGTCATCTTTGTCCTCATCAAGAGATAAAGCGTTGCCTTCATTCCATTACCAGAATAACCCACTAAACTCTTCGTGTGCACTTGGTTCACCGTTCGTCGTCTCTGCGCTGTCACTATCTTCTGTGCTTTCTCTCTGTCTTCTCTTCTTCCTCCCTTATCCCCACTCAGGAAGCATTCTGTTATCTGCTTATGTCCCTAGAATTTCCTATTTAAAAATACATGCATGGATCAGTCAACTGTCATCAGAGAAGCTTTGTGTTGCAGTAGAAACCACAGTTGGTGAAGGTTTAGAGATACAACGCCAGAGTGATCAGCCACGAATGAGTCGTCTGTATCACGTGCCTCCTCCCAAGGCTCAGGGATCTTTTCAGCAGAGCAGACAGAAAGATTCTACGAGCCAGAGGACTATGTAAGAAAGCAGTGTTTTCTAGATAAGGCTGGGCAGTTGCACAAATGAATTTACAGCCATTGAGACAGAATAAACAAGACACGTACGTGTTCAGGCCAGACAGTTCTGGCATGGAGAGGGGGAGGTCCATCAAGTCCCATGCCTCATCAAGGGTTTCTCAGCAATTGCTAGCTGCTGGAATGGAGAGTCAGTTTCGTAAAGGATGTGGCTCCTGGTGGACGGACCATGCTCTAAGTGAAGGCCACACATCGCGAGGATATGCGCAGTGCACACTGTACTTGGTGGAAAGAAGGAGGAGGAGGAAGATGAGGAGAAGAAGAAGAAGAAGAAGAAGAAGAAGAAGAAGAAGAAGAAGAAGAAGAAGAAGAAGAAGAAGAAGAAGAAGAAGAAGAAGAAGAAGAAGAAG
>NW_026072297.1:0-2334 GCF_014885135.2 Alexandromys fortis
CAAGCCGGGCGGTGGTGGCGCACACCTTTAATCCCAGCACTCGGGAGGCAGAGGCAGGCGGATCTCTGTGAGTTCGAGGCCAGCCTGGTCTACAAGAGCTAGTTCCAGGACAGGAACCGAAAAGCTACGGAGAAACCCTGTCTCAAAAAATAAAAAGAATTAAAAAAAAAACAGTAACAATAAAAAATTGAAACAGCAGAAGTTTAGTTCGTTCTTAGAATCTTCATTCTGCAATAACATGAAAACTTCTACATAAAAATTTTCATTCCATTTGCCCACTTATTTTTGCTAAAAATGATTCTACTCATAAATTAATATAATGTTAAGAACCTTCAGGTAGCCAGGCGATGGTGGCGCACGCCTTTAATCCCAGCAATCGGGAGGCAGAGGCAGGCGGATCTCTGTGAGTTCGAGACCAGCCTGGTCTACAAAGCTAGTTCCAGGACAGGCTCCACAGAGAAACCCTGTCTCGAAAAACAAAACAAAAAAAAAAAACCAAAAAAAAAAAAAGAACCTTCAGGTATACCTTTCACCAGAATCTAATATAGGTCATATTCAATGTATCAGATCCTTCTTAGTCAGTCATCTATCTACCTATTGAAAGCTTACCATCTGTTCGCCTGGAATCTCCAGCTCAGCCATCTCCAACCCCATTCTCTCTCTCCAAACCTCGCCCCCTCAGAAAAGCCGCCAAAAGCCCAGTTCTGCATTCTTGGCAGTGGCAGAGGCTCCTCCCCCCCAAGTTGCCAGCAGCTCAAGACCGTGCCTAAAAGCGCACCATAACCGTGCACAAAGCTTTTGGACATGCCCCCCACCACCTGCAGGGTATTTAAGACCCCTCCTTTAGACGAGCCATGTGGTTTTTCTCCTGCCCCATTCCCCCCCCCCCCCATCTCTGGGGGTTGGAGGGTCACCTAGGAGTACTTTGCTGAAATAAACGTGGTCTTTTACTTTTTAATTTATCTTGATCTGGCTTGCTGCATCAGAAAACCTATCACCATCTGTCTTAGAAATTTAAAAATTTTTTAAAGTATTTTGTAAGTGTTTTGCCTGGATGTATGTTTGCTTACCACTTGTGAGCCTGGTTTTTGTGGAGGCCAGAAAAGGGTATAGGAACCCCCACAATAAGAGTTATAGATCATTGTGAGTTGCTGCTGTAGGAATTCCAGAAGCCAGTAGCCTTTAAGTTACTTCCCACACCAGTAGATCAGGGCTGCACTCAAACTCAAAGAGATCCTCCTGCCTCAGACTCCCTAGTGCTGGGATCAAAGGTGTGCCCTACCACTGGCCGACACCTGTATTTAGCTCAATTCTTTGACAATTTTATAAATGTATGTACTGTGTTTTGTGTTCTCTCATCTGACTCCCACTGAATCCTTCCTTCTCCTACTCTCATACGCTTGTACCTCTTTTTCTAGTGTTTTATTTATTTGTTTGGGGCCACTGAACTTATCTAGGGTTGCTTGCATAAGCGTAGTTCAAAAATTTATTTCACATTTGGAATTTGGGTCACTTCCTTTTAGAATGCTTGTGGTTTAACTTGTAGATAGTATGACAAGGGTTGCTCTTAAATCTCTCTCTCTCTCTCTCTCTCTCTCTCTCTCTCTCTCTCTCTCTCTCTCTCCCAGTTGCTGGAATTGGTTGCTGTTTCCTGTTGGTGCAGAGGATTTCAGCTGCGAGTCTATTCCTAAATAAATAACCTTTTATTATACTCAATTCTGAGCTAGTGTGGGATTTCTTTTTTAGCGTCCTTCATCAAGTTGCCACATTAGGTACTAAGAATCAAACCCATCTTCTATGGAAGAGCAGCCAGCGGTCTGAACAGCTGAGCCATCTCTCCAGCCTCCATCCTAGAAATTTAAACACAGTAAGGCAAATGCCAGACCAAACAAACTTGTTTCAAAAAAAAACCAAATATTCAAATTTCCTGAGAATTGTAACCTTTTTAAATTTATCATACAATAATTAATTTCCCCATAACAATCAGAAAAGCTACCTGAGCCTCAAAGGGAGAAGGACAGGTTATTTTCAACCGCCTGGAAGAACAATGTAACCCGTTTCAGGTCTAAATGGTTATTTAGGCCTCGGATGCAGAGATAAAAGTTCCACTTGTACACACCTGTGTGATTATCCCACACAGACCCTGTCAGGTTCCCAAAGAACAACAACAAACCCAAAAGAAAGAAAAAGAAAAAAGGGGCTGGAGATATGGCTCAGAGGTCTTCTTCCAGAGGTCCTGAGTTCAATTCCCAGCAACCACATGATGGCTCACAGCCATCTGTAATGAGATCTGGTGCCCTCTTCTGGCCTGCAGGGACACATGCAAGTAGAATG
>NW_026072298.1:0-2256 GCF_014885135.2 Alexandromys fortis
GGGCTCCACAGCTGCACCTCACAGCTGTCAGCGTCCTCGGGCTCCACAGCTCCACCACACAGCTGTCAGCATCCTCGGGCTCCACAGCTGCACCTTACAACTGGGCCTCAGCATCCTGGGGCTCCATAGCTCCACATCACAGCAGTCAGTGTCCTCAGACTCCACTGGACTGTGGCAGCTTCTCAGACTGTCCTTGTTCTATAGGACACTGGCATTTTAGAAAGTTCCAGTCAAATGTTTTGTAGGATGCCCTGCTGAGAGTAACCTGGTTTTTCCCTCATTAAATGGTGGCTGTGGGTAGAGTCATTATATCACATTATGGTAAGGGAAGTGCAGTCAGTGTGACTTACTGTTAGCTACCTATGCTGACCTTAATATCCTGGCCCATGAATGTCTGTGAGATTCTACCCCTACGGTTGCTTTCTGTGAGGTCCTCATTCACAGGCGCACTTGTAAGGGGAGCTCTTCACCTCCATGAGTGGACACACAGTGTTAAGAATTCCTCTACACAGGAGATTTCTCTGCTCCAGTTGAGTTTCTTACCAATTCATTAATCATTAATGCAAATAGAGACTGCTCGTTCATTTTCTGGCCACCCAGACCCGAATAATCACACAGAAACTATATCAATTACAACACTGTTTGGCCAATAGCTTAGGCATATTTCTAGATAGCTTTTATATCTTAAATTAATCCATTTCTATTAATCTGTGTATCACAAGGCTGTGGCTTACTGGGCAAGGTGCTGGCATCGGCCTCCTTTGGCATCTCTTTGACTCCACCTACTCTCTCTATTAATTTCTGTTCTGATTTCCAGCCTGGCTTTATTCTGCCCAGCCATAGGCTGAAGCAGCTTCTTTATTAATGAATGGTAATAAAATATATTCATAGCATTCATAGAGGAATCCCACATCATCCCCCCCCTTTATGTCTAAATAAAAAGGAAGGTTTTAACTTTAACATAGTAAAATTGCATCTAGAATACAGTTATCAAGCAAGAATTATAATTACAATATTTAGTTCATTTAAATTTGGCAGATTAAGAAAAATACTCTATCATCTATTCTATCTTTGTGAGCCTAAAATTTTATACCTAATTTATCTTTTATCATAACTAAGAAAAACTATAACTGTAACTATCTGTACTCAACTCCTCAAAGATCCCAGAAAGATATCATATTATCTATGTAAACAGGAAGTGCACTGTAAGCAGCTTCCAAAGTTCTAGAATTGGCAGAGATCTAGCTGCCTGGACAGTCACCAAAATTTCTTCTGTAATGTTGGGACATGCATCTTCAGTCTAAGGTCAATAGTATTCAGCAGACTTTTCCACGAAGCAGGAAATTTAAAGATTTGTTCTGCCTTGTAATGGTAAAGTTCATCAGTTGTTTTCTTCTGTGTGCTGCAAAACATCTGGCAAACTCTTTTATAAAGCAGGAACCCTGATGGATTGGCTGTCTTACCCTTTTTAGGCAAGTTCATCAGTCATTTTTCTGTGGGTCCTGTTTGTCCAGTTTACACAGCATACCATCAAGCAGTCCAAGCAAGAGCAGTTTCTGTCCAAATGGCTAGCCTTGTCACATTGAAGGCAAATTCCATATTGAGTTTCTTCAATGCCTATCATCCTCTCTGAAGTAATTAGTGCTGCCAGGAGCAAACTTTCTCACTGTCAAAAAAAGTCTAAGTTCTTAAAACATTTTAAATGCCATATTCTGTAGGTCTTTGAAGCATTGAAGATTATCTACATAGCTGAAATATATCTCTATATATCTAGAAAACCTAACTAACGTCACTACAAGATTGACTATTAAAAATGACTATCTATTAATCTGTAATTTTCACTATACATTACATTTTTAAATGAGCTCCATAAACATAATACCTTAAAAAGAGGATACATACATACACACAGTGTTACAAATCAACCTTAAATTTGTATCAATAGACCTAAGTCCATACCAATGTAAAGTATCCATCTCTATATCATATCCCCTGTATTATTAGAAATTAACATTGAGCATTAATTATTTATAACCAACCTCTTTAAAATGAAAATAAAGATTTATCAACATTTATTTTGGAAATTTGGCCATGGTTTTCTCCAAACTGCTTCCTGCTGTTTGTTGGGAGAAGTACTCTTAGGATTTATGGAGACCTTTCAGGGGGTTCTTGTTCCATCAAACTATATTATCCTAGAAGGAATCCACTGGTTCTCATCTTCTGTGGAAACAAAAGCAGAACCTATTTTCCAAAGTG
>NW_026072299.1:0-2316 GCF_014885135.2 Alexandromys fortis
AAGACAGGGTTTCTCTGTGGTTTTGGGGCCTGTCCTGGAACTAGCTCTGTAGACCAGGCTGGTCTCGAACTCACAGAGATCCGCCTGCCTCTGCCTCCCGAGTGCTGGGATTAAAGGCGTGCACCACCACTGCCCGGCCAATCAGCGTTTTATTAAAAAGACCGTTGTCTCACAGCACAGCAGCTCTGGGTGGCTGGGACTCCTGATTCTCCTACCTCTACAGGCTTAGGCTACCACAACAACCAACTTGAGGTTACTTTTTCTTTAATGTTTTGAAGAGTCACACAAGTCAGATTTATGGAATGAGGGCCTTCAAGGGTGTTATGGTGCCGTTGAAGCAAAGGTGGTCTCGGCTAGTGCTTTTGCACCATTGAATTTTATTTCATTCTTTAAAAGGCAAGAAACAAATAGACTAAAGCATTATGCCTGTTACTTGTGTTTCCCAAACTGAAAATAATAACTTAGATATCGTTTTAAAAACACATTGAATACAAGCCCAGTCCTCACCCCGGTAGCCGCATAACAGGGCAATAAGGGTACTGCTGGCCACTATCTCCCTAACTGTCGATGGCTGCCAAAGTGCATCGTCCTCTGAGTCATTCTTAGGGTGATTCAACTGCAAAGGAAATGTTTCAAAACTGGCCAAGTCACCCCACAACTTGGGCTAAGCATCTCTTGGTTATGTGCCTTTGTTCCTTTCATCTCTTCGTTCAAACGTCTACTGTTGAGTTTCTGTTATTTTCCCAGCTCTGGGCTTAGTTGATAAGATGTAGTTTCTTAAGAACTTACAATTTCGAACAAGGAAATGAGACAGAAAGGCATTAACTGTTAAGGAACAATACAAACTAGCAAATGATTAAATGGTGGAGTGGATGCCAGGGACAGCAGTTGTTCAAACGTTCAGAGAGGGGAGGATGATGGATGAGCACCCCTGGATGTGATTTAGGGAGTGAGGAAACTTGGGCCGAAATCTAAAGAATAAACTGCAATGAAGGCAAGCCGGCACTGCTCTTGCTCTGGTGTAGACATGACGGCTGGTTGTGCTCAGTACCCTCGCCATTTTCCAGCTGGGGACACTGCTCTGAGTGCAGATAAGACCTCACCTCACGTCAGCAAAGTGACAGAGCCCTGGACCCAGAATCAGGTCTCCTTGGTTGCAGACACTAGGAAATTCAAATGTTTTTCTGTTTTGAGATGGGGTCTTCTATGGCCCAGCATAGCCACAGCCCCAATCCCTATGTAACATAGGATGGAATTAATCACACTACTGATTCTCCTGCCTCTGTCTTCTGAGAACTGAATTACAGGCATTTGCCACCGAGCTCGTTATGTGTTCCATGCAGTGCTAGGGACGTAGCACTAGCGTGCTTGCAAGTACTCTCCCACCCGAGCTACTCCCTTAGCCAAACCTTTGTTATTTGGAAATGTAAGGAGTACTAAGTAGCAAGCACTTCCCTCTATGGATTAATATGTGTGTGTATATATATATGTGTGTGTGTGTGTGTGTATCCACACACATATATATATAGCTGACTTGTTTTCAAATCCACCAACAATTGTTGACAATTGTCCCTTAGTCACTCCAATTAGTGTCTGGTGTAACTAGTAAGACATGTTTTTGATGGCTTTGTCGCCTCCTTGGTACAGACAATCTGTGATCCTGTATGAACCTCGGGGCTGTTTAGATGTTGGACCTGGCTCACAGTCCCCGCTCCCAACAGCCCAGCACTGCCTCTCCCAGAAAGGTCCACATCGCCGGGAACAAACGTCTCTTGTCATAAAATGCTGTGAGCCTTTCTTTCCTCTTACCAAGGCTGGCTTTACTTGGAGAGGTGACCAGGATGCCCTGGAGAAACCTGATTCTTCATTGATTTTGCTTCCATCAAAAGACCCGCTGTTCTCTAAGTCAGAGCTTCCCTCTCCCTATGAAGCGCGGTTGGTCAGAAGGAACAAACATGTATCCTCCCTCCCCCAATGGAAAATGGAAGAGCCGCTGCCTAGCTTGAGCAGCCAACAAGCCAAAGGAAGACCCATAAAATTCAGCATGTCTGTAATGTGGGCGCTGGAGTGAAGAGCAGCGTGAGGGTCACATGTGTGTCACCATGTATATGAAACACTCCATCTTCCCCCTTGAGCCAGGGAGGCTGTGAACACAATGTTTTCTTTTCCATCCATCTTTCTCCGATGTTCTGATCTCTAAAAAATTATATCGGTTAATATTTAGGACCATTTCCCCCAAAAATCTATAGTTCTAAACTGGTTTAGATGAGTAAAAAAATACATATGATTTGGAAAGGTTTCTTCTGCGGCCCCCCC
>NW_026072300.1:0-2254 GCF_014885135.2 Alexandromys fortis
ATAACAAAAAACAAAAACAAACCCAAACCAAAAAAAACCCCCACATAATCTAAATAAATAAATAAATAAATAAATAAATAAATAAATAAATAAATAAATAAAAAGAGAGTGTAGACCTAAACAGAGAACTCCCAACAGAGGAATCTAAAATGGCTGAAAGACACTTATGGAAATATATGACATCCTTAGTCATCAGAGAAATGCAAATCAAAACAACTCTGAGATTCCATCTTATACCTGTAAGAATGGCTAAGATCAAAACCACTGATGACAACTTATACTGGAGAGGTTGTGGGGAAAAGGGAACACTTCTGCATTGCTGATGGAAATGCAAGCTGGAACAATCCCTTTGGATGCCAGTGTGGTGATTTCTCAGAAAATTAGGAAACAACCTTCCTCAAGACCCAGTAATACCACTTTTGGGTATATATCCAAAGGAAGCTCAATCATGCCACAAGAACATGTTCTCAACTACGTTCCTAGCAGCATTGTTTGTCATAGCCAGAACTTGGAAACAACCTAAAGGCCCCTCACCCAAAGAATGGATATGGAAAATGTGGTACATTTACACAATGGAGTAGTACACAGCAGAAAAAAAAATAAACATCTTGAATTTTGCAGGAAAATGGATGGAGCTAGAAAACATTATTTTGAGTGAGGTAACCCAGACACAGAAAGACAATTATCACATGTACTCACTTGTAGGTGGTTTTTAATTATAAAGCAAAGAGAACCAGCCTACAAAACACAATTCCAGAAAACTTATACAATGAGAACACTAAGAGAGACTTACAAAGCTTTAATCTACATGGAAAGTAGAAAATAGAAAAAGACAAAATATCCTGAGTAAATTGGGAGCATGGGAACCTTAGGAAAGGGTTGAAGTGGTAAGGGGAGAAACAGGGAGGGGTGCAGAGAATAATGTAGAGCTCAAAAAATAAAAAAAAAGAACAGATCTCAAATACTGGATTATATAAAAATCTACAAAATGTTTGAGGTAGTGAAACAACTCTTTTAATTGTTCTTCAAAATCATACAGTGAAGAGAGACTTGCAATTTTGTGTGTGTGGTGTGTGTATATATGTTTTGCAGAAGAACGTGTGTGTGTTTGTATGCTATGTATACATGAGTGTGAATGCACATGTGAGGTCCTGTGTGCAGAGATAAGTGTTCTGTTTCAGGCATTTGCCACTTTGTTACTTGAAACATGGTGAGGCAAGGCTCACTGGCAAGGGAGCCCTGAGGATATATTTAATCACTGACTCACAGTTCTGAGATTTCAATTGTGTACCACCATGTCTGGCTTTTTTAGGATTGCTGGGGATAATTTAGGTCCTCACTCTTACATGGCAAGTACTTTATGGACTGAGATATCAATCTAGCTCTGACTTGTAATTTTTAATTTAGTTTGAATGAATGAACCATAGATATAAAATACTTGTCTAGCTTATTCAGGCTTGTGTGAGAATGTTCCTAAAGAGTTAGAAAAATCATGTGAGCACAATATCAATTAATATTGCCTAGTTAATGTTCGATATCATGTTATCATATTTGACTTTAGTCTCTCATGTTTTCTTCTATATAAGAAAGTCTAATTATTCTCTTTTGAATGACTTACTGATATTTTTTTCCACTATCAGATTGACCAAATGTTACTTTGATGGTTTCTGATCAATTTATCTCTTTTGCTTAATTAGTGTGTTATGATTTTGCACACTCTCTGCTATGGAAGCACAGACAGCCTATTTCAGAAGAGGATCAAACTTGCCTTAGGTCACCTCTAGTTTTATATTTCCCAGTGTCCCTGGCTAGAGCACCACAGGTCACCTCATTAGGACTGCTCATTAAAGAATGAGTACTCCACAGTTTAGGAGACTACCTCTTTCTCTGGTTGTCCAACATCACTGATCCTTTCTGGGTTAGTTATTAGAGAAAGAGCTTGACTTTTAAATATTTGTGATTTGCATAATTCATTCTAAGATAATGAAGCATTCTTTGAGGAGAATGATGCTACTTTCTCATTTTTACAATGCTATATTTTGTCTTCAAATTGTAGTGAAGATTGTATGGTTTGTATATATATTTAGAAGCAAAAAATTCCTCATGTTATTCAATTATGAATCAATTAATTTGAGATAAAAATCAGTTTATTAAATTGTTTTTAGGCATTATAGTCATTATAATGTCCTCCTTTAAGGGTTTTATAAAAATAAGTGATATACAGTCATAGTTTATGTTCATTGTTCTTATGCAT
>NW_026072301.1:0-2315 GCF_014885135.2 Alexandromys fortis
TGGCTGTGAGCCACCATGTGGTTGCTGGGAATTGAACTCAGGACCTTTGGAAGAGCAGGCAATGCTCTTAACCTCTGAGCCATCTCTCCAGCCCCGAAGCTCTGATTCTTTGCCTGCCTAAAACACCTGATGATCTAATAAAGCACTGAATGGCCAATAGTGAGGTAGAGAAAGGATAGGCAGGGCAGCAGGCAGAAAGTATAAATAGGAGAGATCTGGAAGAAGAAGGAGCAAGAGAAGAAGAGAAGGACGCTAGGGGCCAGTCATCCAGTCCGCTATGGAGTAAGAGTGAAAGTAAGACATAAAAGAAGAGCTGGGTGGGGCTGGCACACGCCTTTAAACCCAGATTATGGGAGGCAGAAGCAGATGGATTTCTGTGAGTTCGAGGCCAGCCTGGTCTACAGATGAGTGACAGGACAGGCTCCAAAGCTACATAGAGAAGCTGTGTCTAATATATATATGTGTATATATATATTCATATGTGTATTTCATATATGCATATTACATACATTTACATATATACACATATATATGAAAAGGAAAAAAAACCCGAAAGCAAAAGGTAGTTTGGTTAAATTAGCTTAAGAAAAACTAACAAGAAACAAATCAAACTAAGGCCAGGTATTCATAACTAAGAATAAGCCTCCATGTCATGATTTGGGAGCTGGGTGGTACTCTCCACCACAAAAAAGTCAAAAAGAGCCAAAGAGTAAATAGCAACCAACAACATTTTTTTTATATTGTTTTCTTTGTTTGTTTAGAGACAGGTTTTCTTTATGTAGTCCTTGCTGTCCTGGAACTCATTCTGTAGACCAGGATGACCTCAAACTCAGGAATCCAGCTGCTTCTGACTGTCCAGCCAGGTTGGAGCTTCTAAACTGTGAGCCAAAACAAACCTTTCGTATACATAAGGTGGTTTATCGTGGGTATCAATTTCAGTAATGACATTGTGCCCAATACACTTTAAAGTCTCAAGTGCTGTGGAGAGAGAAGGCCATGGACGTCGGCAGCTGGGACTGAGGCTGAAGTAGATAAGGAGCTGTGGTTTCTATAAGTTAAAGAAAACCAGGGCTGGGAGGAGATGGCTCAGTTGGCACATTGCTACACAAGCAAGAGCACCTGCATTCAGAGCCCCAGAACCATGAAAAAGATGGTATCAGACTAGCGAGAGGCCTCGGTGGATAAAGCCACCAGCCAGACATACACAGACAAAATAAGTAAATTTGATTTTAAAGAGTTAAAAAGCTAGGTATGACAACTCATGCCTATAACCCCAGCCTAGGCTGGTGTAGAGGTACTGGGAGGCTGGGGAGACAGGGAAGGAACAGGGACAGACAGATACGTGGATCCTGACAGTTCAGTCTAGTCAAACCGACAAACTTCAGATTCAGTGAGAGATTGTTGTCCCCCCGCCCCCCAAATCGTTGAACCATTGAGGAAAGACACTTGATGTCTACCTTGGGCCTTTACACACATACACATGTATACACACACACACACACGCACACACATACACAAAGGAAAAGAACAAGTGATACTTTCCACAACTGTGAAGAGGGGAAAGTCCCCACCCCCACATGAGAGACAGGATGTGGGGATGCAGGGAGTGATGAGAGCTTGGCAGGGAAAGGTGGCATCTGTGGGGAGGAAGAGCATGTGTTCACAGCCACTCAGCTCCTCTTGGGCCAAGAGGGCTATGAGAGTGACCCAAGTCATGTCTGGTTTAGTTCCCAAGGTCGTCTTATTTCCAAAGAGCTTGCTGCACATGAACTGGGGCATATGGGAGAGGAAGTGTCACGGGTCTGGATGTAGGCATAACAAAGAGCCTCAGCTACGCTCCTTTTTTGGACCGTGTGTTTTGTATATTAATCAAATAAATCAGCCCCATCTCAGCAGCCATGCAACAAACAATTCGCTCGAGGGGAAGGGATCTGCAATCAACCTTGCTGGGTGCTGCTAGCTCCAGTTTTGTTTTTGTTTTTTAATGTGTGTGTGGGGGGGGACTTTTGTTTGTTTGTTTTGTTGGTTTGTAGTGAAAATATTGACTGGGGTTGCATCAGCTGGAAGACTTCCTGGACCTGGGAGATCTACTTTTAGGATGCTGTACGCAACTGCTATTTGTTATTGAAATCTTGGTTCTGATAGGCTGTTGCTCAGAGGCCTCCTTTATTCTGTAAGACTTTAAGACAATCCTAAAGCTATTTTTGACAATTCTGAATCCTCTCAGCCTCTGTGCCATAGTGCTTCCCCTCCTCCCCTGGGAACCAAGGACCTAACAGCTACACTCGCACGTACTCAGTTCCTGAACAATTACC
>NW_026072302.1:0-2292 GCF_014885135.2 Alexandromys fortis
TTTTTGAGAAACTGTTTTCTTGCGTGTTTCCGCTTCAACATTTCCACTTAAAGTGGAAGAGTCAAGAAGCTTTTATATCCTTATCACTTTGTGTCATTTCATATTAATTTTCTCATTCAAATGGGATTAAGGGACATTTAATTTTAACTTTATTTTACTTTTTAATATTTATTTTTAGTGATGAGTGTTTTCTAAATAAGATAATAATACAGTTAATAAGATAATGAAGTAGTAATGGTTGCAATAATATAATCCTTTAAAACAAATTTTAATACTTTCAAAGATATATATGAAGATCCATTCCAAGCAGTTCTTCAACATTTTTTAAATTAATTTATTTGTTTAATGGATATTTATTCCTGGGCCACATACACAACCCACCTTGGTAAATAGGAGTTTTCACAATACATATATCACCCCCCCTCCTTTTACATTTCGCCTGCGTGTATCTGTGCACGTATGTGTGTTGGGGGTTTATATTGGTAGGAAATCAACACACAAAGGAGTATGAACCTTGATCTAAGTACACCCAACAAGAACAATGACAATTCAGTGGCTCAGTGCACCACGCTTGGCTTTGTATTAAGACCTCTTTGTTTGACCCCATATCTACAGGAAGTAGCCAATAATAGTTACAATTCTTCATTTAATGATATTTTTGGTTCGGAAAATTTCAGGCATGTAAACTACTAGAAAGTTGAATCTAAAGGGATCTCATGCAGCCATCAGGGGGATTCACAGTTTGTCTCAACAGTCAAGATTTTGAGGTGAGGGGCATGGAAAATCAAATCCTAGTTCTCCTTGTGTTGGCTTGTATGACTTAGGCCAAGTTACTAACCCTCTCTGATGTTCAGTTTGGGCTTTTATTTTTTTCTATTTGCAAAATCATGTGAACGGGGCCATCCACTCTGTTTATGTGACAATGAGACCAGATAATGAATATGATGTGCCTGTCAGTATCTCTTGTAAGGCAGAAAGGCCTCCCCCCATAGGGAGGCAGCTCCCACCTCCACCCCCCAGACCCTAGCTGTAGTTTGTTCTTAGAACAGAACTGTTTTCTCTACTTGTCACTAACTAGGAGCACCTGGAAGGAAGGGTTTGTGCTTTTTGCTTACTTCCATTTACTTGGCATATAGTAGATATTCAATAAATATTTATGAGCTAACAAGGGAGCAATCAGATAAGATTTCACAGAAGCATATTTCAATGAAATGAGAGATATCAGTGCGTAGAAAAAAAGCGTACTAAGAAGTGGGTCTCGGAGATAGGGAAGTCTCATACAAACCCACAAGCGAGAGCAGGTCTTACAGAGCTGGGAAGGATGAGCCTGGGAGGTAGGTTGGCCCATTCCATAGATCCTGAGGTTTCAATACACAAATAACACCGGAGGCGCTGAGGTTCTTGGGGCCAAGGTCTCTGTAGTGTGATTTCATCAGCGTTTAAATGCATGGTTTGGAAGCACTTGGACATTATTTTATTGATAACTAGTGCTATAAGCAGTGTGCTATGTCTCTCCCAAAATTATGGCTTAGCACCCAGTGCCCGTCAACGGGACTGTGAGGGCTGATCATGCTTTTCAACTTGACACACCTTAGTATTAAAAAAAATTATGTTCGTCAGACTGGCCTGTGGCATATCTATGGGACATTTCTGGATTGCTAATTGATGTAAAAAGGGCCCAGCCCACTGGGGCCAAAACCATCTCTAGACAGGTGGGCCTGGGCTAAACAGGAAAGGTAGCTGAGCGAGCCAGGCAAGAAAGCCCGGAAGCAGTGTTCCTCCATGGTGTCTGTTCGAATATCTGCCTCCAGGTTCCCTACCTTAATCTCCCGCCCTGACTTTCCCTTATTTCTCTCAACTCTGAGATGAAGTAAATCCTTCACAAGGTGTTTCGGTTCTCTGATAGTAACAGGAAAGTAACCTTCCTTGGAAACGGGGTCTTTGAAGTCAAATCGGGTTGTGAGGATATCCTTAGCATGGTGCCTAATCCAGTATGACTGATGTTGCTTCGTAAAGTGGGGGAGATTGAAGTGCAGACACAACCCAGATAGGGAAAGCAACGTAAAACATAGAGATAAAAGCACAAATGGAGAAGTACAGCTGCAGCCAAGGACACCCGGGGTGACTGGACACCTGCCTTAGGTAGGAAGAAACCAAGATGGTTCCCCCTCTGCAGCCTCCTGGAGGCAAAGCCTTGCCATCACCTTGAGTGTTTTTTTTTTTAATATTACATTATTTTTTTATTGAGAAAAAAAGTTTCCACCTCCTCCCAGCCTCCCATTTCCCTCCCCC
>NW_026072303.1:0-2223 GCF_014885135.2 Alexandromys fortis
TCATGTCAACACAACCCTAATTTATTTAAATGTCATATTCAACAGATCTTTGAAGTGGTTGAAGATTACCTATCTTTGCAGAATACAATCTCTATGTATCTAAAAAACCTAATTAGTCTGACTATAAGCAGAACAAACATGAATGACTATTGACCTATAATATTTAATACCTATATAACTTAAAGACTAAGACTTCATATCAGAATATTAAATGATCCTTAAACAACTGAGTAATAAAGGACAATGACCTAAAAATGTGAGCAATGTATAAATATCTTGATCAGAGGTAGAAATATATAATGCAATATGACAAATATATCCTAAAATTGTATCAATGTACAAAATGTCTTAAACAGAGGTGAAAACATGCATGCATATAATCTGGCAAAATACCTTTGCATAGGTATATAAATATTGTAAACAGAAATAGGAGCATATTCAATATAACAAATATAATTTCAACTTGTATCAATATACAAGAATGTATACCAATGTAAATTGTCCATAAATAATAGCTCACAAGTATTCACTCTATTACTCAGTATTATTATTATTAGTGTGAGTAAGTTCATACTAATTTACCTATTATCCCATTCAAATTTCCCTCTTTTTTTTCTTTTCAAGGAGCTCTCTGTGTGTACATAATATCCATCCCGACCTCCACTAATAATCAACCCCTAAATGGTGTCCCTAACTCTGAGGATAAACTTTGTTGGGAGAGGGGAGATTGTCTTCTAGAATTGCTTCCAGCTGTCATGGGGATGATGTTCTTTCTATGGAATCCTGTAAAAGTAAAATGATGGTTAAGATTCAAGATTACTGTCTTGTCTAATTGCAAATGGTCTCTGAGTAGTCAATAAAGTTTTTCTGAAGTTCTTATTTGGAGTTCTGGCCAGAACGTTGTAAGAAGGTGCATCATTTCAGCAGGTGGTACCCTAAAACCGGTCTTATAGTAGCACTATCAGCATCATGATGTCATATCAACCAGGTGGAGTCATTGTGGGGCCCCATCTTCTTCCTGAAAACTTACAAGATTACTGCAGGAAAATCTACTGTTCACTGTGGAAAACTTAAACATTATTCATATAGACATATATTCAGTGAAAGATATGATATAGACAAAATAGGCACGGAGAAAAGTAAAATACTTCCTTAAAATCTATTTTCTTTCTGTCCCATACCATATCGCTTTTGACATGAGCTAGAAACTCTAAATTTTTATTTTAACAACATTCTTGGATTTAGAGAAGGGTAGCCATTGTTCAATCCAAAGCCAGCTTTCTATATTCCACTCCAAAGACAACAGCAGACCAAAGAACAGTTCCATCCATGTCCAGTTTGGTCAACCAGTGAGTTTATTGGGTGACCTGGGCCCTAACCTTTGGTGATTAGATCGAGTCAAGCTGTTCTCTTAGGAAAAGCAGGAAGCTGTTGGCCAGGGTGGATAGAAATAATGTCTTGCTATTTCTCAGAGGAGAATGAACTCCAGGAGTGTAGAATGCTGAGGTTGGAACACACATACATACATGCATTCACACATGCATGCAACACACACACACACACACACACACACACACACACACACACAAACACACAGTGCTCTCTGGATCCTGAGTCTCCCATACACAGGAATGCACATGAGTCAGAGCCCATTGTGCTGCTGTCCCAATGGCTATCTGTTATTGCTCAGTGGTGACTTCTGAGACAGCTGTAGCTGACAGCCGCAGATTGCTCAGCTCAACCAGGAGTGGATGGTCTCTCATCTGACCCTGTTTTGTGTGTATTTGGGGATGGTGGATGATTTTTAAGTCTGAAAAGTCAAACATCATGAACTGCTTCATTCACCAACAGCTCAGACTGTTACAATCTCATTGCTTTAAAAAGAAATCAGCTGCTGGTCATTCAGCCTCACGACTGGGAAAGATGGACGATGAGGATAAGGACGTGTTCTTCCTCCCCCGCTGGGAGTTCTAGGCTTGAAATTTGATCTCTTTTAGGAGGTTATGTGGGTATCCCATGACAGGTGCCCTTTACTGTTTGCATGTGTGTGTGTGTGTGTGTGTGTGTGTGTGTGTGTGAGGGGAGCATGTGTGTTTGTGTGTGCATGCAGAGGCCAGACGTCATTCTCAGATGCTGTTCCTCGGTTCTGTCAACTCTGTGTTTTGAATTTCTTACTTCCTGAAACTTGCAAGCTATGCTAGGCTGGCTGGCCAGTGAGTCCAG
>NW_026072304.1:0-2311 GCF_014885135.2 Alexandromys fortis
AAAAAAAAAAAAAAAAAAACAAAGAAAAAAGAGAATAATCCCCAAACCCCAAACTTTCAAACAATATATTTCAAAGGGTAAACATGGAGATACTCATTCTAAAGTCTTAATTCTCTTTCTTATATTTTTACATCCCAATTAGAACTGGAGTCAGTTTTCATCAAGGAATATTCCAGAGCCTTGGAGATAGTTCAGTAGGTAAAGGCACTTGCTCTCAAAGTCTGACGACCTGTACTCGTGCCCCAAAACTCACAGGTGAACAGAGCAAGCTACCTCTGAAAATGATCTTTTATGGCCCCATGGGTACCATAGCACCTGTGTGCACATACATGCATGCATATTAATAATAAAGAAATGAAAATTTTCACATAACCATAAACAGTGCAAACTCTGAAAACAACACCATAGGGGCTGGAGAGATGGCTCAATGTTAAGAATACTTGCCCCTCTTGCAGAGGACCTGAGTTCAGTTCCCAGCACCCCTGCCAGGCAGCTCACAACCAGAAGTTATTCCTTCTTCAGGGGATTCCATGCCTCTGACCTCCACAGGCACCCAAACTCTTAGTCACATACCCTTACATAGACAGACACATGCACACAAGTAAAAATAAAATTCAATCAAAACCTACACCATAATGTATTCACAGCTACGAAAGCATGACTGTAGACGGGAGGGAAAAAAAAGATTCCTATTCATAGTAAGACATATGAAAAAATATCTGAATTTTACAAATATAGAAGTTCAGCTGGGCAGTGGTGGTGCTCGCCTTTAATCCCAACACTTAGGAGGCAGAGACAGGCAGATCTCTGAATCTGATGCCAGTTTGGTCTACAGAATGAGTTTCAGGACATCCAGAATACACAGAGAAACTCTGTCCCAAAAAACAAAAAAATAAAGAAATATATACGTGTGTATTCAAAATTAGCTGAAGGTATTTATTCAAAAAATGCATCAATGTCTTCAATTTGAAAATATCTAAAACCAGACAGAAGTTTTGAAACACTTCAAATTTGTAAAGGCCTTTTTTTTAAAAAACCAAAACATGAACAACAGAGGGGTGTGTGTATGTGTGTGGTAACTGCCTTCCAGAACAATTTGGCACCAATGCTAAAAGGAACGAAAGAAGATTCCAGATCTATTTTTGCTTTTTTTTTAGTTCAAGAAAGCCAAACTACTTTTAATTGTTTTGTTTTTTGAATTAATGCTTTATGTTAATTATTTCTAAGTACACTATTCATGGCACCATGTAAGTACCCACCAAATAAAAGTACACATTTTGCTACATGTAATTACACGCACAGTACCTCATTCATCTCTACATGCCAACTGTATATGGAGTTATATAATTGTACCAAGAACCTGTCGGACTTGTAAGAACTAAGTCTAACTAGGAGACGCTCCTGTTCACCACCCTCCCTGCCTGTCTCAGGGGAGAGCCTGTCTTCATGTCTGAGACCCTTTATAAAACCATCAAAGGCTTCATTCCTGGCCCACCTGTAAGCCACGCACTTCAGATCGGCAATATCTTGATATATGATGTCGCTTGTAGGAGGGAATCTTTCCACACCTTTAATGATTCCACTCTGCTCTCTCCCACTTGTCTTAAGAAACTGAGCTTTTTGATGGAGGCAGCCTACTCTTTGAACGCAGATCGAGAATAGCATTGTGGGGGCTGGGGCTCGGTGGTAAAACTCTCCCCTTACCTGCAGGAAGCCTTTGTTCTGATCCCCAGCAAGGCAAGCAATGGAGAGGAAAACTGTTACACATCTAACATCGCAGACTTGACCTCTTGGGACGCTGGGCCGTCCAAGTAAGCAGGGGAGGACCTGGAATTTCTTATTATCACGTATGCTTCCAAATCCTACCTCACCAGCCACAAGTTCCCTGGCTCTAGTCTCAGTTTAATCAAAACATACGTTATCTCTATTTTTAAGTGTATGGTGTGTGCAGGTGCACATGTAATTGTATGTGTGCTGGGGGAGTTAGGGGTGCACGAGTAGAAATCAGAGAAGAAGTTCCAGTGTGAGTCCTAGCCTTCCACCTTGTTTGAAAGTCGCTGGCTGTTTGTTGTTGTATCCACCAGGCTAGCGGAGGGAACTCTCCTGTCTCTATGCCCATCTTGCTATAGGAGTAGTGGAACTATAGACATGACTACTGAGTTTGGCTTTTTTATTTTTTTAAAAAATATTTATTTATTTATTTATTTATTTATTTATTATGTATACAATATTCTGTCTGTGTGTATGTCTTGTCTGCAGGCCAGAAGAGGGCACCAGACCTCATTCCAGATGGTTGTGAGCCACCATGTGG
>NW_026072305.1:0-2311 GCF_014885135.2 Alexandromys fortis
AAAGTTCTTGTCATACAGGTCTTCCACTTGTTTGGTTAGAGTTACTCCGAGATATTTTTGCTAGAAAAAAATCCTAAAACGGGCAGCTCCACCAGCGCAAAGAAATCCAATTAGGTCAGATCAAACCAAATTAAAATGCCCATAGTTTTATTAAATATGGCACTCTTGGGTGGCGGAGCACATGGTGGAGAGACAGGAAAGCGGAGAACACATGTAAACCTGGAACCATGTGCTTCTCCTCTGGGAGCCCACTTAAATACCCTGGGGGAGGACGGTCAGGACCTGTCATGCTGGGATTTGGAGTCCAGACCAATGCAACTGCCAGGCCAGGGAGCTGGGATGGATGCCAGGGGCTGGGGCTATAATCTGGACATAACAATATTATGCTACTTGTGGCTACTATAAAGGGTGATGATTCACTGATTTCTATCTCATTCCATTTATCATCTGTATAAAGGAGGCAGATAGATAGATAGATAGATAGATAGATAGATAGATAGATAGATATGAGGTTTTTTTTTTTCAGTAACTCTTGTATCCTGCTACATTACTGAAAGTGTTTATGAGCTGTAGGAGTTCCTTGGTAGAATTTTTGGGGTCTATCATCAGCAAATGGTGGGTGTTTGACTTCTTCTTTTTTAATTTGTATCCCATTGATTTTTTTTGTTGTTGTTGTTGTCTTATTGCTCGACTAGAACCTTAAGTACTGTAATGAATAGATATGAAGAGAGTGGACAACCTTGTCTTGTTCCTGATTTCAGTGGGATCACTTTGAGTTTCTCTCCATTTAGTTTGATGTTGACTATTGACTTGCTGTATATTGCCTTTATTATGTTTAGGTATGTTCCTTGTATCCCTGCTCTCTTCAAGACCTTTATCATGAAGGGATAATGCATTTTTTTGTCAAAGACTTTTTCAGTGTCTAATGAGATGATCATGTGGGTTTTTTTTTCTCAGTTTATTTATACGGTGGATTACATTGACAGATTTTCATATGTTGAACTGTCCCTGCATCTCTGGAATGAAGCCTACTTGGTCATGGTGGATGGTTTTTCTGATGTTTTCTTGCATTCGGTTTGCCAGTATTTATTGAGTATTTTTTGCATCAATATTCATGAGTGAGATTGGTCAGTAATTCTGTTTTTTAGTAATGTCTTTGTGTGGTTTGGGTATCAGGGTAATTGTAGCCTCATAAAAAGAGTTTAGCAATGTTCCTTCTGTTTCTATTGTGTGGAATAATTTGAGGAGTATTGGTATTTATTAGTTTTTCTTTGAAAATCTTGTAGAATTCTGCTCTGAAACCATCTGATCCTGGGCTTTTTTTGGTTGGGAGACTTTTGATAATTGTTTCTATTTCTTAAGCAGTTATAGGTCTATTTAATTTGCTTGTCTGGTCTTGATGTAATTTTGGCAAGTGGTATTTATTCAGAAAATTGTCCATTTCCTTTAAACTTTCCAATTTGGTTGAGTACTGGTTTTCGAAATATGACCTGATAATTCTCTGCATTTCCTCATGTCTGTTGTTATATCCCCTTTTCAGTTTTTAATTTTATTAATTTAGATATTTTCTCTCTTCCTTTTGGTTAGTTTGGATAAAGGTTTGTCTATTTTGTTGATTTTCTCGAAGAAACTACTCTTTGTCTCACTGATTTATTATATTGTTTTCTTTGTTTCTATGTTATTGATTTCAGTTTCCAATTTGATTATATCCTACTATCTAGTCCTCCTGGGTGAGTTTTTTTTTTTCTAGAGTTTTCAGGTGTTCTGTTAACTCACTAGTGTGTGATTTTTCCAGGTTCTTTATGTAGGCATTTAGTGCTATGAACTTTCCTCTTAACACCACTTTCATTGTGTCCCATAAATTTGGGTATGTTGTATAGTCATGTTTGTTGAATATTAGGAAGTCTTTAATTTCTTCCTTTATTTCTTCCTTGACCCACTGATGATTCAGGTGAGCATTGTTTAATTTCCATGTGGACTTTCTGGAATTAGTGTTGCTGTTGAATTCTAATTTAAGCCATGGTGATTCCAGAAGATACATGGGGTTATTCCATTTTTTATAAATATCTACTGAGGTTTTTATTGTTACCTCGTATGTGGTCAATTTTTGAGAAGTTTCCATGAGGTGCTGAGAAGAAGGTATATTATTTTATGTTTGGGTGGAATGTTCTATAGATCTCTGTTAAGTCTATTTGAGTCATAACATATGTTGGTTCCCTTATTTCTCTGTTAAGTTTCTATCTGGCAGACTTGTCCTGTGGTGAGAGTGGGGTGTTGAAGTCTCCCACTACTAGTGTGTGGGGTTTAATGT
>NW_026072306.1:0-2256 GCF_014885135.2 Alexandromys fortis
AAGTCCCCCTCCCTCATCAGCCCAAAGAGCAATCAGGGTTCTCTGCCCTGTGGGAAGTCCAAGGACCACCCACCTCCATACAGGTCTAGTAAGGTGAGCATCCAAACTGTCTAGGCTCCCACAAAACCAATAGGTGCAGTAGGATCAAAAACTATTGCCATTGTTCTTGAGGTCTCAGTAGTCTTCATTGTCAGCTATGTTCAGCGAGACCGGTTTTAACTTAATCTACAAAATTTTCCTTTCATTCTTAAATAATTTCTACTTTTCCCACCATCTGTGTTCCATGATCTAGATGCTCATTTGGTACTCTCTACAGCATCCTGTGATCCCTAATGGATATGCTTTTAACTCTATTACCTGTAAGTATGAAACTTCCATAGTACTGCAGAGGGAGGCCAGTTCAAACTCTGACTGAGAGATCAAGATGCAAAGTACATGAATTGGCTTGAGAGAAAAGGGGCTGAGAAAGTGAGCTGGGAGCACAATATGAGTTATCTTTTGTGCCCAAGCACAGGAAGTTGATTTATGCTTTAAGCAATGAGGCCGTCTGTGGAGCTAGCCAGCTCCTTAGCACCTTTGTGTAAGAACACTGACATGTTCTTTGTGTAAGAACACTGACGTGAACACTCTCTCATGACCTGGATTTGGGGTTCTGTTTGAGTCAACTTGGTTACTTCATGTTTTGCTCAGTTCATCAGTGAAAGATGTACATAATAATCTCACAGGGTTTATTAGATACTAGCCACACCTGCAATTATATAACCTTTTATTTCCAGAATTGTTTTCTTTTTTGCTTCTTCGAAACTGCAGTTATTATACGGGAATGTTCAAAGAGCCTGCTGCTGCTTCGGTTTACCTGTTGTCACTCCAATTATTGCTCTTTCCGACTTGGTTTGTTCCTGCTATTATCCTTATTGATTCCTTCCCCCATGCAAAGGAATTTTGAATTTCTTTTGATCTTTTATTCTTTGATCTTTGGATTGAATATCTAGGTTATTTTTTTATCCAATTTGTTTTTCTTTTTAAGTATGTATTACAGAAATTACTCTTAGAACTACCTATTTGATTCTGCTCAGTGCATTAAAAAGCATGCTAAACAGAACCAGCATAGAAAAAGGTAAGCCCTGAAACTACACACACAGGTATTTAAAGGACGGACTCATTTGCATCTATGTATTGAACACACAGACATCTAGTGCTTTATGAGTAAAGAAAACTTTAGAGATAATTAATCCAAAATATTACATGCTGTTCCCAGACATAATGCTACAACAGTGAGCTCTTTAGTTCCGTGGACATTTACAGTGTGGTAATAAAGGCCAAACTGAAGTCTCTTGTGTTCAAGTAATCATAAGACATAAAAATCATAAGATAAAAAGAAAATAAAAACAATATTTCTATTGTGGAACATGAGACTATACTGGATTTGGCAAAGTCTTTCAATAAAATCAAATGTGCCCAGCCCCCCAAAATTCACATATGTAATTGCTTTCCTGCACATGGAGAAGTGGTGATTAGATGCCATTTTGTTGGACAATTTTGTCTTTCTTCTTGTCTCCTGTGTTGGATGTCTTAAATAATTATTATTAGCATCTTTTTACTATCAAGGTATCATGAAATCAGATAGATAATAAATTAGAGAGTAGTGTAAGTCTTAACAGGGAAGGAATGATAGACACCCCCCCCCCCATTAACTTTGCTACTGCAGGATATTTTATTGTGTGAAACAGTAAGACTTCATTTTCTACTGAGCAAGGATGACCCGCATGTACCATACTGAACAAGGCAAAGAAGACGGTAGGATGTAGGGGCTAGATTGCTTACTGGAATATGTCTTTCAGTGAAGAGTCTCTGGACAAGGTTCTGGACTCATTAGTTTATACACTTAAAAGCTTCAAGCTAATGTTTCTGTTGGGAGCAAGCTGCATCTGTCTCTTGTGAAGGTCAGAGAAAATGGAAGCATCAGAGGAAAAATACTTCTACGCCTTAACTATTTTTTTTTTCTGTTTGAACATCTGTTCTTGTCTTAGAGTCAGTGCTAATATCACAGGAAGTAGAAGCTATTTCCTTGGCTGGTGTGTTGCCCAATATCACATCCCATGGCACTGTTAAGAGAAAGAACAGCTGTGAAGGTATGAGCACCCACTGCATGCAGCTTGTTTCCATGATTTTTTGTTTTAGAGTAGGAAACTGTAGCCGTAGAAGACTTGAAGTTCCAAAAGGTTCTTTAGGGAAGTCAGAGAGAAACCCTGTCTC
>NW_026072307.1:0-2313 GCF_014885135.2 Alexandromys fortis
AAGTAATAGTGTAAGAAATATAAGCCACATAAAGATGGAATATACACAGAGAGCCTAGATTATGTATATTATTGTGTTTTCTTTGAATTTTTTTTTTACTGTGAAGGAGCTAAGTACAGAGAGATATTTTATTGTATGGACTAAACCAGCATAGATATTTTAAAGATATCATGTCTTCAGAATTTGGGTCTAAGGATCTGTTGTTTTGGAAAAGAGGTTCCTCTATTGTTTCCACAGAGGATAAGAACTTGTGGAATCTTTCCAGACTAATGTGATTTGATGGACCATGAGCCTCCGAAAGGTTGCTGTGAATACCCCCCAAAAAATTACTTTGCCCAACAAAAAGCAGGAAGCAGTTTGGAGAGAACTACTTCCAAATTCCCTAAATAATTATTTACAAATATTTGTTTACATTTAAAGGGGGATATGATATAGATTTGAATAATTTGCATTGGTATGGATCTTGATTTATTAGTACAAATTTAAGGTCAATTTTGATACACACACACACATATATATATTTCTGCTCTCGATTGAGATACTGTTTGTGCAGCTTATCTAAAAATGTAATGTATAATTAAGAAATATAGGTTAATAGAGAGTCGTCTATAATAGTCAAGCTTGTAGTCATACTAGTTAGGTTTTCTAGATGGCCTGCTCTCTTCCTGTAGGAAACAGTACTAGAGATGTGAGCCTGAGACTGGGACCACGCACCTGGGTTGTAAAACAACTTTTATTTCAGGCTCTTCCTTTTGAGCACATTTTTTTTGTGAGCCACCATCTTTGTCCCTATATCAAGATTCTCCAAAGTAGCAGAATAAAGAGAAGGAAGTAAAAGGGGGAAAGGGGAGGGAGGGAAGGAAGGAAGGAAGGAAGGAAGGAAGGAAGGAAGGAAGGAAGGAAGGAAGGAAGGAAGGAAGGAGAAGAAAAAAGAAAGGGAAAAGAGAAATGGGGGAAAAGGGAGGGTGAGAAGAGAGGAAAAGAGAAGGAAGAAATAAGGGAAAGGAGAGAGAAGAAAACACACACACAGAGAGAGAGAGAGAGAGAGAGAGAGAGAGAACATCAATATGATATTAAAGGGTCTTTATGTCTGGGGAGTGGCTAATCAGGTAAGAGCACTGCACTTGCTGAACAAGCATGATGAAACACAATCAAACCCTAGAACCCCCATAATAGTCAGTCAGACATGGTCATACAAGCCTGTAACCCCAGTGCTTTGGGCTGGGGTGAGAATAACCTATCATCTGGGTTCAATGAATGAGCCTGTCGCAAGGGAAGAGAGCAGAGAATGATGGAGCAGGACAGCAATTCTCCATCTTCAGCATGTGCATAGGGGCATGTGCCTGCACACATGTGCACATATGCTATACATACACACACTATACACACATACACTACACTCATTCACACTCATATACACATACCACAACAATGTGCATGTACACGTATGTGCACATAGAGTAGGGCAGGGAGAGAGAATCTTCTCTCTAGAGAACACCTAGACTGGCATCTGATTAAAAACTAGGTCTCCAACCCTGCAACCACCCAGACTCGGAACCAGTGTTATGAGTTGTTCCACGCCAACATTCACCTCATCTATGACATTCTGCTGGAACATGTGAAGGGCCAGTCCTGCAGATCCAAAGCTGTCGGATCTCTAAGACATGGGACAACAAGATACCCAAGAGGAAATTCAGTAAGGGCCCAGCATAGATAGTGTAGCAGAAACCAGAGGCCCCAGACCAAACCAATGACTCTTTGTCTAAACACTTGCAAGTGAAGATACATGGAAAACGGGGTTTACTGCGTGACTCACTGTGTCCCACTA
Source organism: Alexandromys fortis (assembly GCF_014885135.2). Taxonomy (NCBI): domain Eukaryota; kingdom Metazoa; phylum Chordata; class Mammalia; order Rodentia; family Cricetidae; genus Alexandromys; species Alexandromys fortis. Next base: position 1,829 of record NW_026072307.1, read on the forward strand.
CAGTTTCTATGGTGATACTGATTTTCCCTTTCCTTTTTTTCTTAAATTTTATTTTGTGTGTGTGTGTGGGGGGGGATGTTGCAAGGGCAGAGGGCAGATACAAAGGGATGGGGAAATGATTGGGATTGATAAGCATGATGTGAAATACACAAAGCATAAACAAAACAAAACAAACAAAAATCCTAGGTCTCATGACTCAAGGTTTGGCATGTACACTTGACCATCACAGCAACTTTGGTTGGCATGTGTTCTCCACGTAAAGCTAAGCTTCACTTTGTCTTCTGTGTTAGTCAATGTCTTCACTACGGCAAAATACCTGAGAAAATTAACTTTGAGGACAATAGTTTTATTTTAGCTTATAGCTTCAGAGGACTCCATCTACAGTCACTTTGCTCCATTACTTTAGGTCTGTATGAGGAAGGCAACGGCAACAACGGCCGAGGCGCTCCACTCCCACTAGCTTGCACACTCAGGCAAAAATCTAT
>NW_026072308.1:0-2312 GCF_014885135.2 Alexandromys fortis
AAAGCTACAGAGAAACCCTGTCTCCAAAAACTAAAAAAAAAAAAAAAAAAGTAAGCATTACAATTCAAAAGGTATCCTGGCATCCGGGAATACTACAAAATCATAGCACACAACAAACCTTCCCCCCTCCCCAAGTTTCTCTGTAGTTAGCACTCTGGAATCAAACCAGCTGCAGAAATCTGTAGGCACCCCCAACATGCAGGCAAAACATACACGTAAAATAAATCTAAAAAAAAATTTAATGTACCTATCAAGCCTGGCAGTGGTGGTGCACATATGGTTAATCCCAGCACTTGGGAGGCAGAGGCAGGCAATCTCTTTCTGGGTGTTTGAGGCCAGCCTGGTCTACAGATAGAGGACCAGGAAAGAGTCAGGACTTCAGAGAAACCCTGTCAAAAAAAATAATGTCAATAAATAAGTACAATTTAAAAGTGAAACTAAGGGCTGGAGAGATGGCTCAGTGGTTAAGAGCACTGCCTGCTCTTCCAAAGGTCCTGAGTTCAATTCTCAGCAACCAAATGGTGGTTCACAACCACCTGTAATGAGATCTGGTGCCCTCTTCTGGCCTGTATACTTAATAAATAAATAAATCTTTAAAAAATAAATAAAAGTGAAACTAAAACCAAGTGTAGTTGTGATCTATGCTTCTAAAGCTTAATGCTTGGAAGGCAGCCAGAGGCAGATCTATGGGTTCCAGACCAGCCTGGCTATATAATTGTTATACCCAAATTCCAGAACCCAAATCACCACCACGAGACCTACTCCAATGTAAAAACAGAGTCTTTATTCCTGAGTTACCGCCTGCCCCTCGAGCCATCTGAAGCACAGCAGCAGCGGCACCAATAGGGACGGGGCAGGAGAGGGACCCAGAACAGCAGGGTTTATATAGGGATAGAGGCTCTGGGAATTCCAAGCCTCAGGACTTGTGATTGGCTGCCCCCTAGTGGTGCAAGGGGGAATTTTAGGCTTCCAGGCTTGGAATTGGCCGCTCTCTGATGGGGGCGGGGGGGGGGGGCTTTTCATACCTGAGGACAATTTCCAACTGCCAGTAACTGCCTGAGGCTCTGATTGGTCCGTTTCCTCTGATTAGGGATTGGCTGATTTCGAGTCAGACGTGGACATGGCTCTGTTTCTGTGGCCAAACTGTGTTTCTTTTTCTGGTTCTTTTTTACCTTTTGGACTCTAATTTGGGGACCAAGGAAAATGTCTTTGGTATGTCCTGAATCTAGGGACTTAGTGTGTTCTTTTGGTCCTAGTTTCAGGGTCCGGAGGCTTCTCTCCAACTCTAGGTTTGGGGACATATTGTCTCTTTCCCTGACTCTGGTCCCATTTTCAGGCTGCTCTGGGTTGTGCTAGGGCTATGGACTCACTGAATCTGTGGGGTCCTGGGCCTCGCATAATGAGCTATACAGTGAGACCATGTCAAGAGAGAGAGAGAGAGAGATGCTGTAGAGCTACCTAAGGCGAGGAAAAGGCAGAACATTGAACATCTCAGGCAGAAAACTGGTCCTGCAAACTCAAAGGGCAGAGCCTGTTTTGTGCTATGGACAGGTTACCCTAGTGTGGTCAGATAAGAAATGAACAGCACCACGAACATTCACACTGTCTAGCCCAGAGCTTTGTAGATGCAGCTCTTAAACAACTGTGTGTCAAGATCCCTTTGGCAACTGGGTGGAGGACGGCAAGATCCCGCCAAGAGTCTGAGAAGGCCCGAGCATGCACATAACCACCCAGCCACGTGCCCAGATGGGAGGGAAACAGGCTCTCACTGTGTGACCCTGGCCGTCCTGGAACTCGCTCTGTAGACCAGAGCTGGCCTCAGTCTCCCAGAGATCCCCCTGCCTCTGTCTCCTGAGTGCTGGGATGAAAGGCTGCGCCACCACTGCCCAGCCAGCCTTTTTTTATTATATTTTGATGATCATACTGATTGATGTACTAGGGAAGTGGAGCCTGCAAGCCATCCTGTGACGGTGAGGAGATTAAAGGACCTACCAGGTGGGTCATAGAGGTCCAACTCCGGTGTCTGGGGCAAGCTCTCTTACCAACCGAGTCATCTCTTAAACCTAAGGTTCTGTTTTTTGAGGTCTCATAGGACCCGGGCTATCCTGAAATCAAGATTTAATTTAGGATAGCTGACAAGGTGTTCCATGCCTTTAACCCCAGCACTATGGATGTAGAGGTAGAGGCAGATTGATGTCTCAGTTTAAGATCAGCCTCAGAGGGCTGGAGAGATGGCTCAGAGGTTAAGAGCATTGCCTGCTCTTCCAAAGGTCCTGAGTTCAATTCCCAGCAACCACATGGTGGCTCACAAC
>NW_026072309.1:0-2296 GCF_014885135.2 Alexandromys fortis
TTATGTGTACAGCATTCCTTCCATGTGTGCCCGCAAGGCAGAAGGGGGTGCCAGGTCTCATTACAGATGGCTGTGAGCCACCATGTGGTTGCTGGGAATTGAACTCAGGACCTCCGGAAGAGCAGTCAGTGCTCTTAACCACTGAGCCATCTCTCCAGCCCCAGTTTGGAAGTTTTAATAATTTTTTTGACATCTGTGTTTAGAACTTCAACTATACAACTGCAGTTCCTTCCATGAGATCCTCGAGGCCAGATATATGTGGAATTTAAGCTTAAAAAACTAACATGAGAGCTAGAGAGATGGCTCAGCAGTGAAGAGGAGTAGCTGTTCTTTTAGAGGACCCGGGTTCGATTCTGGAAGGGGAAATGCCATTTTTTAATCAAGGGAAAAGGATTAAAATTGTTTGGACTCATTTCTGATGAATCGTGATAGCCAACAAAAACCTAATTATCTAACAAAACTTGTAATTTCATTTTGGAAGTAAGGAGTTTAACAAGTTTGGCTCAACACGACCCTACTTCTAAAACAGGCAGTTGCCAATGGGGGGGACAACAAGTACTTGTCAGTGGTTGGAGAAGATTCTTTGCACCAGACATAGGCTAAATGATATGAGGCAAAGAAGAGCACTAGATGTCATTATTATTAGTTCTAAATTTGCTTTATTATTTATTTATGTGTCTGTGTATATCCTCAGAGGCCAGAACAGAGCACTGGATATGCCATCACCTCCCCAGCCCTGAGTTTATTTTTATATTGTGATTTTTCATCTTTTATATACCATATCACTATATAACTGGTCAAATAAACTGCTAATGGTGGATTCCCTATAACAAGACAAACAACAGATGAATCATGAAGAAAGGAGATAGGTTTTAGAGAGAAAATAGCTCAAGAACCCATTAAAAGGTTAAGTGTACACTTAAAATTTTCTGTCTGTAAATAATACAGAAGTGTGCCTATGATCCTGGGTTTACAAACATGGGTGTAAACAAGAGAGAAACTGATATAAACAAGGCAAAGACATACTGGAATTACTTAAACCAAGAGCACAATGTGCAGGTTAAGTGTTAGAACTATGACATAATATTACACAAACACTGCAGATTTCCATTATGAATTGTACAAAATATCCAAGGTCATTTTATTTTGCATTTCTTTGAGGAAGGAGTGCAATTATTCTCTTTTCAATCATTTTTATGTATGGATGTTTTGCATGCATATAGATCTCTGCACAATGTGTGTGCCTGGTGCCCAAGGAAGCCCAATGAGAGTACTAGATCTGCTGGGACTGGAGTGGTTGAGTGTGTGGGTGCTGGGAATTGAACCTGGGCCCATTGGAAGAGCAACCAGTGCTCTTAACTGCAGAGCCACTTCTCCAGCCCCAGGATATAATTCTAAATTCCATGATGTTTGCATTTGAGATGTTTCCATTAATTTCCTGTACTGATCTGAAAACGTAGAATTATGGGGATTTGAGAATTTTGTTCTCTTTAAAAACATAGACATTATCAGACATAGTTTTGCTTTTGTAGTCAGTATGAAAACATTTACGTCTGATTCCCGATTTGTATTAATTGCAGAGCTAGCAGCTATATGTACATTTACATTTTTATTAAATAGCATTTACTTATGTGTCTGGGTACATGAGTGTCACAATGCACATGTGGAAATCACAGGACAACCTGGAGGAGTCAGCTTTCCCCTCTATTATGTAGGATCCAGGGACAGAAATCAGGCTTGCCAGCAGCTGCTTTTATCCACTGAGCCATCTTGCCAGTACTACTTAAACATTCTTAATTAGTATTCATTATTCTGATACAGCCTCAAGATAGCAGAGAACTTTATTTGTTCATACCAGTTAAGACTCCATTCAAGTTCCTAACTTAGAATTTTTTAAAAAAGAAAATCAATTACTTAAACTGCTGTACCCTGCTTGTTTTTCTAAATGTGACATTTCTTAGAGTCAATTTAAAAATGAAAAACTAGATTACCCTATTCTACTTCAAAAGGATTCTGCCACAGTTAGTTTGAGGTTGTGGCCTCTAAAAAGTGCTGAAATTATTTTTCTTTTCTTCTTTTTTCCTTTTTTTTAAAACTTGTTTTCTGAGACAGGTTTCTCTGTGTAACCCTGCTCTACTGGAACTTGCTCTGTAGATTAGGCTGATCTTGAACCCAGAGATCTGCCTACCTCCGCCTCCCAAATGCTTTGATCCAAATGATCAAAGGTATGTGCTACCTTGCCTGGCTCTGAAATTCTGAAGTTCATTCATTCTTTTTTCCTTTTCCTTTTTTTTTT
>NW_026072310.1:0-2227 GCF_014885135.2 Alexandromys fortis
GTTTTTTTTTTTTTTTGTCTTCTCTGCTGCTCCCCGGCACCAGGCACCACTGCTAATGTTGCTTGCCGTGGCTGCTTTGAGGACCAGGGCTCAGAATTTACCTCTTTGAGCTTTCTGGTCACTGGGTTCAGTTTAGCAGAGATTCAAATGTCCTTTGAATGTGGATAACAGTGAAGCTGTTCCGCTTTATTGGAAAGCTGGCTCTGGAGTTGAGTTAGCCCATCCCCCCTCCCGACCCTAGCATGTTGTTTAAAGGTTTCCCCCAGGCAAACCACCTGACTGTGCTGGAGAAAGGAGAACAGAACAAAAGGAATTTGCTTTGCAATGACTGCTCTCGGTAATAACTACCCACGGCTCTGATAAGTGGTTAGCTGGAGGAGTGGAAACTTAAGTAAACAATGATAGGCTAAGAAAAGTGTTCTTAAGTAAGCAGTGGGGGGCCTAAGAAAGTGTAATAAAGGTCTGAGGCTAGAAAAGCTTAAGTAAGCTCTCGGGATCCGAGACCGTGTCTGAGGATATGAAAGCTAGTCTTTTGATGTATGGAAATGCAAGTTGTAAGGATAAAAGAACACAATCGAAGATAATGAAAAATGTTTCAGCTTCCTGTCCCTTCTGTTTTGGAGGTCCAGAGTTTTAATATTCATCAGTGGAATTCTGATAAGCCGAATACCAATTGCTCTTATCAGCCACACACTCAAGATTGTAAATTTCTTTTGGTCGCTGTAGTAGTTTGAATGTAATTACCCCATAATCTCAGGGAGTGGCACTATTAGGAGGTGTGGCTTTGTTGGAGGGGCTGCTGGCTTCTCGTGTCTTCCTCGGGGAGGGAGTGAAAAGTTAGCACTCCAACGACTACAGATGCCGGAGTCGGGTAGGTTCACAGCAGACTCATTTATTTGACAACGGGGGAAACACATATACCCTCCCAGCACCCCAGCATTCTGATCCCTTGACAGTTGATATTTCATGCTCGTCTCTCATTGGCTAGGCACCACTTGGTCACTCCTTATTGGCTAGGCACAGACAGGACCTTTGACAACTCCAGACAGACTCCAGGTTGGCTCCTTTTGGCCTGGTAGGCCTTAACTTCCTACAGAGCGGGTATGGCCTTGTTGGAGAAGACGAATCACTGCGAAGTCTGGATTTGAGGTTTCCTATGCTCAGGATACTGCCAAGTATCTCAGCCGACTTCCTGTTGCCCACAAGTTGTAGGACTCTCAGCTCCAGCACCACACCTGCCTGCGTGCCGCCATCCTCCCCGCCACAATAACGGACTGAACCTATTAAACTGTAAGGGAGCCCCCTCAATTCAATGTTTCATTGTGCCAGAAAATGGCTGACCCTGAGTCTCTGGGCAGACTCCCAGCTCAGAGTTACCTCCCACTCCACCTGGAGTGTTTTGTCTTGTCTAATAAAGGCTGTGGTTTTTATTTTTTTTATTTATTTTTTAATAAGAGTTGCTATGGTCATGGTGTCTCTTCATAGCAATAAAAATCCTAACTAAGACAGTTGCTTTCTAAGTATAGACTTAAAGGTTCCTCTCATCATTCTACAAACATCTCTCTCCATCTGTATGTCCAGCTTTCTGGACAGATGGAAAATGTCCATGCTTTTTAAGCCAAAGCTTCTGCCATGACTTGAAGGCAAGAGTGGCTACTTTACCGATACGTGTTAGCTGCTCTCTCTACAGTGTGAAATGCAGTTCAGATTGTAAGCAGTGGGAGCGCTAGTCAGCAAGAGTCATGTAAGCTTCAGAGAATCGAGGGAGTCGTAAGACTAGGGTCCACCTCTCACAGGTCAACTGGACCCCCCGGTAAGTCCAGCCCAAGTTTCCCCACCTGTCTATTCCTGAGGGTGGGATCTCTCTCCCTGGTCTTGGGACTCCTTCCCTCCTCCAACTACCAGGATTATGGACCTAAAAGTTCCAAATATATGGTTTTCCTTTCTATTCCTAAACTCTAACTTCTGTCCCTAGTCTATGTCTGTCTTAGCACATTTCCACTTGGCTGGTAGACACCGTCAGCTATGGACTACAAACTGCTCCAAATGGCTGCAAGCCCTGAACATGATGAACGCTGGTAGGAACCCATCTAGCCAATGCGATTGCTCCCTATCTCTTCAGCTGCGTCTGCTAGCCAGCTGCTTCTGACAAATGCCCCGTTGCGTGAATCCTCTCCCAGCCTTTGACTAGCTTTCCAGCTTTCCTGGGCTCTGACAACAAAATCCT
>NW_026072311.1:0-2247 GCF_014885135.2 Alexandromys fortis
GGGAGGGAAATGGGAGGTGGGGAGGAGGCGGGAATTTTTTTTCAATAAAAAATTATATTTAAAAAAATATTTGTATCAAAAAAAAAGAAAGGACCCACATTTACTTTCATGGCATGAGTACACATTTGATACCTCACCAAAATAATGACAGCTTTTAAACATTACAGTCCTTTTATAATAAAAGAATCTTATTTCAGAAAATATATGTATGCACCAATTTAAAAAAATGTGTCATAAATTACGATTTCAATAATTTAAGGGAGTCATTATATGAGCATGTATTTAAAAGCCGAGAAGCATTTAAATATGTTTTATTTCAAATTAGGTGGTATTAAAATACAAGCTACAATGACATAAGTTTTGTTTATTTTAAATATAAAGCTAATAAATAGCATTGAAAAAACAAAAACATCAAGCAAATTATCATCATGATTAAAACATTTGAAGAAACTAATGATACATGTGACTATACATTTCAGACTGAATATATGGCTCTGTGTAGAGCATTTGAGTAGCATGCATGGAGCCCCGAGTTCAAACAAAATATACTGTATGGAAAATTCTTTTTTCAATCAGGAAATTCTAAGACAAAGAAAATGGAGAAAGAAACCAGGTATGCATTTCACATGGAGGAACAAGCACACGGCTCTTCGGCCATGGACACATGTAAGTCCCACTCAAAAAGATAAAACATCCAGTTGATGCGTGGTGACAATGAGTCTGTAACTTACATAATCCAAAAAGATGGAAAGTTTGACAATTCTAAATCGCTAAGAAAAAGGCAGGCATTAATCGTGACACTAATTTACATGTGGCGGAGGATAATTGGACCGTCGTCTACAAACCACAGACACAACACTTGGGCACAAGTGAGATGAAAAGCATGTAGCTATTCACTGACAACATATTGGTTGTATGTAGAATGAATAAACGGTGTGTGGAGGACCTACTAAATTACACAGAATACACAATGTACCTTCTTTGTGATTGCCAGCACTTCTCTGACCCAGTTCAATTACTTTACTTGCCTTCATCAGAAACAAACTCTCCTTATTGATGAAGCTCTGGGAGTTGAGCTATCAACAACACACAGAACTCTCCTAAATAATATATTAAGTATTCTATATTATATAAGGATATTAGAAGATCACATAAATTTCCACAATTGACTTGTTTATCAATATTAAGTTTTATATATTAGCAAGTGAACATCCCACCTCCTTCAAACATTTGTATGCAATGAATGGCTACAGGGTACCTATGAAGACCATGATAAATGATATAGATAGATGGATAGATAAATAGATAGACAAACAATTGACTTGTTTATCAAGATTAAGTTTTATATATTAGCAAGTGAACATCCCACCTCCTTCAAACATTTGTATGCAATGAATGGCTACAGGGTACCTATGAAAAACATGACAGATGATATAGATAGATGGAGAGATAGATAGATAGATGATAGATAGATTGATCGATAGATTGATCGATAGATGATAGGGAGGTAGACAGAAAACAGATTGACAGATATATAATAGAGGATCAATATATGGATGGCAGAAGAAAGGTAAGAGATGCATAATAAATGGTTGATAGACACCTGCCTCTTCTTCACAGCGATCCCCTTACTATTACACACACTCATGCTTTAACCTCTTTTTCACACTCTAACTCTATTCTTTCAGTCAAACATAACACAGCAAGAAGGAGTTTGAATTAGAGCAATACTTTTCTCTGAAGTTGTTATTTGCAAAGACTGAGTTTCAAAAATTGAGTCTAATGGGTCATAAACATTTTATTTGAATATGAGAAAATAGAACATATTAGAAAATATGAACAGGCATTCTAAATGGGTTTAAATGCTATTAAATAACGATTTTCGTTTAGTTTTAATTATAATTTTATTTATGAGGGGCCTGTTTTCAACATGTAATAACTCCTTAAAGGAGTATAAGATAATTATCCCAAAATGTTTAAAATTGTTGCTGCATTTTAGAAATGACAATAAAAAAAGAAGCGAGGAAGATGCATCCTCAGATCAAACTATGAATTCATTTTGTATGACTTCTCCAATTACACCGCTGGTATTACAGAGAATATTTACATCTTCTCTAGTTAATGTTTTAATGTTCAGGTTAATTGACCTTCAAAGCAATTCTCTGTCCTCAGACATGGCAGATTTAGTTAGGTTTTGTGTCTGTATCAGTTCCTTCTCTCCTTTTTTTTTTTTTTTTTTTTTTTTTT
>NW_026072312.1:0-2326 GCF_014885135.2 Alexandromys fortis
AAAAAAAAAAAAAAAAAAAAAAAAAAAAAAAAAAAAAAAAAAAAAAAAAAAAAAAAAAAGAAAAGAAAAAGAAAGAAAAAAAAGAAAAAAGAAATGGGTATAAAAGCAGCCCTATCTCTGAGTGCTTCTGAGACCATAACGGCATGCCTCCATCACAGTTAACCCAGCTTTCATCTGGGAGGGAGTTATCTTTTCACTGGTGGGAAGGCATGTGTAAGACATCACTTCCGGTTGGGTGCAGGCCCTGGTTCCCCTGATGAATGACTTCAGGTTGGGCTCCTTCCAGCCTTCCTGCAGGCGGCTGACCATTACCCTTGTCCCCTGTCCTCAGGACAAACACCAGAGCTTTTTGATGCCTTCATCTGCTACTGCCCCAATGATATTGAGTTTGTGCAGGAGATGATCAGGCAGCTAGAACAGACAGACTATCGGCTGAAGCTGTGTGTGTCCGACCGAGACGTCCTGCCAGGCACCTGTGTCTGGTCCATTGCCAGTGAGCTCATTGAGAAAAGGTTGGTGAGACATCCCAGTGGGCAGGTGGGTGAGGTCCAGAGGCTAGGACTCCCCTGCCATCTGGACTCTATGCTGGGTAGCCTGGGTACCGTGATCCTCCCAGAGGCTAGCTTCTGGGGGTAAGCTGAAGGAAGTCATCAGGACGCCTGCGTTTTGCCGCTCTCCCTTAGGTGTCGCCGGATGGTGGTGGTTGTTTCTGATGATTACTTACAGAGCAAGGAGTGCGATTTCCAGACCAAGTTTGCTCTCAGCCTCTCTCCAGGTAAGTTTTGGCCTGCTTTTGTCAGGGAGGGGAGGAGAGGTATAGCCTTAAGATTCCAGACCAAGCATGCAGGACCAAAGCATGCCAGATCTCTGAATGAGTGTACCTGCGAAGTTCTTTATGTCGTGGATATGTACCATGGGTACCTAGCTGGTGGGGCACTGGTGTTATCCCTTGCTTTGGAGACAGGGTCTGCCCCACCACAGGGCAGGGGCCTGGTCCCAATACCACACCGTTTGGCCTCCAGGTGTCCAACAGAAGCGGCTGATTCCGATCAAATACAAGGCGATGAAGAAGGACTTCCCCAGTATCCTGCGGTTCATCACTATCTGTGACTATACCAACCCTTGCACCAAGTCCTGGTTCTGGACCCGCCTTGCCAAGGCTTTGTCTCTGCCCTGAAGATGGCCCCAGGAGCTCTAGGTCTGTCAGCCTGCCCTTGCCTCCTCTGACCCTGTAGGAGGCAATTTATGGTCCACTCATCCCTAGAGGTTCTAGCTGGACTTCCACAGCATCCAGACTCCATGTGGACACCCTCCCTCAAGTCCTGGATGGAAAGAGTGGCTGAAAGTGACTTTATTGCTTGCTGGGTTGTCAGCGAGCACAGTGATTACCAGGGTCAGATGAGTCTAAGTAGAGGACCAGCTAAGTTACATCCGAGCCATCTTTGGCCTCAGTTTCTCCACCTGAGGAACAGGATGTGGAGATTGGACAGGAACATGGGAAGACATTGTTCTGGCTGAAGGAGAGCTGGTTATTATGGGACCACAGGACGACTTCCTCCTGTCTCCTGTCCGCCTCACTTTCCTGTCCCTCCTTTTACAGGGCAATGCGGAGGTGAGCTGACTTTGACCCGGATTCTCTGAAACTGTCCTATCTGTATCTCTAACCCCCTCAGTCTCAGTCCCACCTTCGGTGGTCACTGGTCTGGGTAACTGGGGTTGCTTTTCTCTCCCATGTAGCCGTGCCTGTGCACGTATTTCAGTTTTGCCTTGCTTGAAGAGGATCCTGTCCTCTGACATGCCTGTCACTTATAGTGGCCCCAGCAGGGCCACCAGGATGATGTCATCAGGGAATCTTCCTCTCTGGCCCACCAACACCGAGACTTTCTACCAACTTTCTGCACCTCCATTACCTACTTGGTTAACAAGCAGCAAATACAAAAAACGTGCTTTCCCCAGTGCTTGGAGTCTTGTTCATGAAGATGTGTGTAAATACACTACACACTTGCTCCTTTACACACAGAGACATCTGCATACATGTGTTTACTTTGGGACAGCTCCCAAGAGTGGCTGAGTGGAAGAGTTCCACCGTCAAGGAGGCCTGGCCATTTCCCTGGACAAAAATGGGGTGTCTTTACTACAGGTGGCGCATGCCTACAATTCCAGCATTTGTGAGGTAGGGGCAGGAAAATCAGGGGTTCAAGGCTCGCCTTGGCTACACACCAAGTTTAAAGGCCAGCCTGGACTACATAGCAGTCTCTCTCTCTCTCTCTCTCTCTCTCTCTCTCTCTCTCTCTCTCTCTCTCTCTCTCACACACACACACACACT
>NW_026072313.1:0-2274 GCF_014885135.2 Alexandromys fortis
TCTGCACATCTAGAAAACCTAACTAACATTACTACAAGCTTGACTATTACAGATGACTATCTATTAACCTATATTTCTTAATTATACATTACATTTTTAAATGAGCTGCACAAACACAATACCTTAATCAAGAGAAGAAATATACATATAACAAAATTGACCTTAAATTTTTATCAATAAACCATGATTCATATCAATGCAAAGTATTCATCTGTATAGCAAATCCTCCTTTAAATATAAACAAACATCTATATACAATCATTTAGGTAATTTGGGCAGTGATCTCTAGACTACATCCTGCTGATGGGGCACTGTTAATCAGGTTTTCATGGAATATCCTGTATTGTAGGTCCATCTCAGCCAGCAGTCCTAAAGCTGTCATGGATGTTGGACCATCTGGGTCATTTCTTCAGTGGGTCTTATTTGATCAAGCCATATAAGCCAGTAAGGAATCCACAGCTTTCTATCATCTGTGGGAATAAGAGCAGAACCTCTTTTGCAAAGCAATATATCCTTAGACCCAAATTTTAAAGTCAAAATATCTTTAAAATATATAGGTTGGTTTAGCTTAGCAGCCAGTACAATAAAATATCTCTCTGTAATTAACTCATTCACAGTCAAAAATTTCAAAGAAATTACAATAATATACAAAATCCAGACTCTCTGTGTATTTGTCATCTTTTTTTATTTTTGTATTCAAAAAATGTACACTTCCTCCCCTTCTCCCATTCCCCTTCTGTTCCTCCACTCACCCTCCTTCCTCCCCTTCCCTCCTTAAGAGAGGGCAGGGAACCCTGTGCTGTGGGAAGCTCAAGCCCCCCCACACACACATTCAGTCCTAGGAAGCTTTGCATCCAAATAGACAAATAGACTTGGATCCCAAAAAGCCAGTACATGCAGTAGAAACAAGTTCCAGTGCCTTTATCAATGGCTTCTCAGTCAGCCCCCCATTTTTAGCCACATTCAGAGAGTCTGGTTTGATCGCATGCTCATTCAGTCCTGGTCCAGCTGGATTTGGTGAGCTCCCATTAGAAGAGGCACACTGTCTCAGTGGGTGGACCAACCCCTCTCAGTCCAGACTTCCTTGCTCATCTTCTCCCTCCTTCTGCTCTTCAACTGGACCTTATGTTTAGAATTCCTTCACAAGTTCTCTCAGGTTTTATGTGGATGTAGTCCACCCATGTTGGTATGCCATGTATTTGGCTCATGTTGGTGTGATATTTTGTAAACAGAGACTGCTTGTTCATTCCAGACTGCCTGAGACCGGAATAGTGACACAGAAACTATATTAATTGCAACATTGTTTGGCCAATGACTCAGGCATACTTCTAGATAACTTTTACATTTTAAACTAACCCATTTATACTAATCTGTGTATCACCACTAGGCTGCAGCCCATCAGTAAGGTTCTGGCTTGTGACTGGTGTATTTCTCCTTTGGCAGCTACATGGCATCTCTTTGACTCTGCCTCCTTTCTCTCTATATCTCTGTTCAGATTTCTGGCCTGACTTTAATCTACTAAGCCATTGACCAAAACAGCTTCTTTAATAACCAATGTTAATAAAACATACTCATAGCATACAGAGGGGGATCCCATATTAGGAATGAGGTCAATCAAAAACCACTCTAAGTGCAAAATTATCAAATGCTAAAAGCTATATACTGAATTGCCCTTATTATATAATACATTATTTTAAGAATCAATCATAATCTCTAGTTCTAGAAAATAAAACCTGCTAGTCCATAAACTGTTACCATGTCCATGATTGATTATAAATGGACTTTAGAGAGATTTTTCTCCCTGTCTTCCCTCCCATGGTACCCACATTATCGTTTTCAAATTGTCAGCAGGCTCGTTGAAATTGTCCTAGTAACTGTCAAAGCAACGCCCTTCCTTCAGGATGAAGGGTGCCAAATGGAATGGTCAGAGTCTTCAAGAACTGCAGTATTCTTTTTCTCCTTTTTCTGTGAAAGGATATTTCCTTTCTGTGTAGGGAGGAATCCATGAAGCTACAAGCATTGTATATACCACATAAATATATGTATAGTATGGTTAAATCTGTAACATTTAAGATGAATTAATTAAAAAAAATTAATACCAATTTTAAGTTAGTCAGCTTATTAAATAATATTCCCTTTGAGGGACCAGTGAGACGGTCCAGTATCCTTGCCACCAAAGTTTGTGACCTGAGTTCAATCTCTGGGGCAAACTGCAAGTTGATCACTGACCTCCACATGCATGTCATGGCTTTCTCTCTCTCTCTCTCTCTCTCT
>NW_026072314.1:0-2310 GCF_014885135.2 Alexandromys fortis
GGCTGGTTTTCTTTGCTTTATGTCTAAAAGCCACTTATGAGTGAGTACATATGATATTTGTCTTTCTGGGTCTGGGTTACCTCACTCAATATGATGTTTTCTAGATCCACCCGTTTGCCTTCAAATTTCAAGATGTCGCTATTTTCTTCTGTTGTGTAGTACTCTATTGTGCAAATGTACCACATTTTCCTTATCCATTCTCCAACTGAGAGGCATTTAGGTTGTTTCCAGGTTCTGGCTATGACAAACAATGCTGCTATGAACATAGTTGAACACATGTCTTTGTGGTGTGATTGAGCATCCTTTGGATACATACCCAAAACTGGTATTACTGGGTCTTGAGGAAGGTTGTTTCCTAATTTTCTGAGAAATCGCCTCACTGACATCCAAAGGAGTTGTACCAGCTTGAATTCCCACCAGCAATGCAGGAGTGTTCCCTTTACCCCACAATTTCTCCAGCATAAGTTGTCCTCAGTGTTTTTGATCTTGGCCACTCTTACAGGTGTAAGATGGAATCTTGGAGTTGTTTTGATTTGCATTTCTCGGATGACTAAGGATGCTGAACATTTCCTTAAGTGTCTTTCAGCCATTTTAGATTCCTCTGTTGAGAGTTCTCTGTTAAGGTCTATACCCCATTTTTTTATTGGATTATTTGTTTTTTTTTTAGTACCAATTTCTTGCGTTCTTTGTATATATTGGAGATCAGCCCTCTGTCCAATGTGGGGTTAGTGAAGATCTTTTCCCATTCTGTCTTATTTTGTCTTGTTGACCGTGTTCTTTGCTTTACAGAAACTTTTCAGTTTCAGGAGGTTCCATTTATCAGTTGTTTCACTCAGTGTCTGTGCTACTGGGGTTATATTTAGGAAGAGGTCTCCTGTGCCAATGCGTTCAAGTGTACTTCCCACTTTCTCTTCTATGAGGTTCTGTGTGGCTGGCTTTATATTAAGGTCTTTGATCCATTTGGATTTGAGTTTTGTGAATGGTGATAGATATGGATCTATTTTTATTCTTCTACATGTTGATATCCAGTTATTCCAGCACCATTTGTTGAATATTCTTGTTTCCATTTTATATTTTTTTCCTTCTTTGTCAAAACTCAGGTGTTCGTAGGTGTGTGGATTGATATCCGGGTCTTCTATTTGGTTCCACTGGTCCTCCTGTCTGTTTTTATGCCAATAAAAACAGGCTGTTTTCAGTACTGTAGCTCTGTAGTAGAGTTTGAAGTCAGGGATTGTGATGCCTCCAGAAGTTCATTTATTGTACAGGATTGTTTTGGCTAGCCTGGGTTTTTCACTTTTCCATATGAACTTTTTGAGGTCTGTGAAGAATTTTTCTGGGATTTTGATGGGCGCTGCATTGAATCTGTAGATTTCTTTTGGTAAGATTGTCATATTTACTGTGGGTTTCATCACAGCAATAGAAAAACCCTCACTAAGATGAACTGGGACTCTGGTCAGTCGTAGAATGGACTCTTAAAGAAGATGCTGGAGCCAAGACTTTGTGGTACATAGTACAGGAAGCAAAGTGTTGTCAGGGCAGGGAAGCAGGACAAAGACTGTGGGTGTTCCCAGGGATGTCCCTGGCCCACCCCAGGGATGTCTGTGGTGGAACAGGCATAGGAGGTGTGGGAGAGAATAGCAGGCAATGGATCCAGGTTACTCTTGGCTTGTGTGCTCCCACCTTGCTGATCTGTGAGTCATAGGCAGTACACAGAGATCTGAGTCACTGCCCCCTACCTTCACTCAGGGTGTGACCTTTTCTCTTCACAAAGGACCTGGTTCACTGATTCTCATCCCACAAATTGGTCATCTCTTCTAGGAAGCAGAACTGGGGCTTTGTGAACTTGCTTTTAATTTACATTCATTTGCTCATTCAAAGACTATTAACTGAATGGGCAGTGTGTGCCGAGTCCTGTGTCGGGTTCTGAGGACAAGCCTGATGTTCAAACGGCCCAGAGCCCACACGGTTCATGACCACTATCCCCATCTGTAAAATACGTGGTCCCCTGAAGGGCCATCAACTTGTAGGTCCCTTCCCTTCTAGAGCCCTGAGGATCCCGGAGGAGGCAGCTTTCCCAATCCCATTTGTACAGTAGAGGACTTCAACTCGAGAAACAAGGGACCACTGGGGAGGGAAATGGATTTTTCCTATCTTAAGATCTAAACGTGGGGCTGGAGAGATGGCTCAGAGGTTAAGAGCATTGCTTGCTCTTCCAAAGGTCCTGAGTTCAATTCCCAGCTCACAACCATCTGTAATGGGGTCTGGTGCCCTCTTCTGGCCTTCAGGCATACACACAGACAGAATATTGTA
>NW_026072315.1:0-2309 GCF_014885135.2 Alexandromys fortis
CAAATAGGAGAGCCATTACAAAGAAGCTTTGTCATCTTTTATAAACATAAACATATATTGGTCCTATGCTCAGAAATATATTCCTGGTTAGTTTTTAAGGAATATTACCGCTACATATCAATAGATTCCTGTGAGTTTGAGTTTATTTTCATTTGGTGATACCATAAACACTGACCAAAAAAAGAAAAAGAAAAAGACCTTTGGAGAAAAAGTTTATTTCATCTTTTATGTTACATAGTCCGTCATCTACTAAAGTCAAGGGTGGAATTTCAAGCAGAAGCTTGAGGCAGAAACCAAGAGGAACATTGTATTCTGGCCTTCTTCTGATTTTCACAGCTGCCTATCTTATAAATACGAGGCCCACCTGAAATAGGATAACATCAGCCACAAGAGGATGGGCCCTCTCACACTAGTCTTCAGTCAAAAATATGTTCCACACATATGATTTATGCCAATATGATGGAGAGAATTCCTCAAATGGGGCACTCTCTTCTAAAGAGATTGAAACATCCCAAGAATAGGGAATGGACCAGTGGCAAGTCCGCAAAATAATTCAACTCAGTGATTGAAAGAGAAAAAAATACTATTATCAAGGTAAATTAATCATACTAATGTATCATTGACATTTCTCTGAAAACACAAAATTCAATAAACAAAAATTTTGAAGTCTTCAAAAATTCTCAAGAAACAGAATGAAAGTATCTCTTATACACATCGTACTTGCTTAAAAAAAGGATCATTTATGTTAATTTGGAGTATTAAGTATGTTAATAATTTGTCAAAAAATTAATTACTGAGTTATCATTTCTTTATCAAATTAGTCTATTAGTATGTCCTGTAAAAATGGATACCTAAACTGACCACTGAAGTGTCAGATTACACTGAAAACACTATCAACAACCATAATAGTAGTAATGCTAATCTTAAATTTCCTTGATATCTTCCTTTCTGCACAAATAGTTTCCTACTTACATAACTATAAATTCATAGGACCCTGTGGAAGACACATGTCCACTGGATACGAGCCATGTATGTATTTTATATTGAAATCAAATTCATACATGCTTGAATACCTTTAAATATGTTCTAATTTGAAACCAAGGTTTCTATCCATTACCTGTATTGTATTTCAATAAAATATAAATAATTATGAGTAATGACTGTTGAAGTAAATTATCTGTAAATTACTGTTAAGTAAATTATCTTAATTTTAGATAATTTGCTGCCTTTCCTTTTTCTGTTTTCTTTCTTTTTTTTTTCTTATCATCTCATTTCACAACATATTTCTAATGTCTGTTCCTTTTTAGCAGTGACAGACTGAACTTGTTCCAAGATAAGGAAGGGAGTTTACAGAAAGAAAAAAAAAAGAGTTTTTATTCTCTAATAAACATCATTTATAAGCTTAGGTTTTAACACTAGTAATTTCCTACTGGGAATAGAAAGTAGTAATAAAATATGTCAAATGATAACTCTGAGCTACTGTGTCTCCATTGAAGAATTTATATAATCTTGTTTAGCTACTTTAATTTTTTTATGTAACTATTCAAAATTGAAGGCAAAATCAGACTGAACACATATCTTAAAGTCAGGTTAGATGTAGTCTGAATTATCTCATGACTCTGTCTCCATAACTTAGTAAGATATTTGTTACTTACTTTGCTTATATGCAGCTCATTTTCCTAATAAGTACAAGAAAAAAAACATGCCAACAGAAGCATAAATAATCCCTTTTCTACAAAAGCCACAGTTCTTATTATAATAACAAATTTCAGTAAAAAGTGGATGACACAAAACACAAACAAAATGCATAATCTTTTCCCATTTTTACTGCAGTATTTGTGCATATGCTACTTTAATTTCATTGAGATATAAATAATTGGCATTGGTGGCACACACTTTTAATCCCAGCACTCAGGAGGTAGAGGCAGGCAGATCTTTGTGAGTTTGAGGCCAGCCTGGTCTACAAGAGCTAGTTAAAAAGTAAAAGAAATGAAGTTGTATAGATTAAATAATTAACAGGTTAGAATTGAAATTTTCTTTCTTTCTTTCTTTATTTGAGAATAGGAAAAAGAAGTTTCCGCCTCCTCCCAGCCTCCCATTTCCTTCCTCCTCCCCCAGTCCGAAGAGCAGTCAGGGTTCCCTGCCCTGTGGAAAGTCCAGGGTCCTCCCCCCTCCGTCCATGTCTAGGAAGGTGAACATCCAAACTGGCTAGGCTCCCACCAAGCCAGAACATGAAGTAGGATCAAAACCCCGTGCCATTGTCCTTGGCTTCTCATCAGCCCTCATTGTTCACCATGATCAGAGAGTCC
>NW_026072316.1:0-2240 GCF_014885135.2 Alexandromys fortis
CTCTGTGAGTTCGAGGCCAGCCTGATCTATAAGAGCTGGTTCGAGGCTAGCTAGGGCTGTTACACAGAGTAAACCCTGTCTCAAAAAAAAAAAAAAAAAAAAAAAAAAGTAGAACTATAATTTTAATTCAACCAGAAGTCATGACAAGAGCTCTGTGGTGAACTGACAGAGGGAGGGAGAGTCCGGCTGCCTGGCCTTCAGGCCCCTGTGAGGCTATGCTCGAGTTCTAGATCAAGGGCTCTGTGAACCCTTCCTGGGTACTCCCATTAACTTTGCGGTTTTGTACACCACGTTTGAGAGGGCTGTGGTCCTTTGAAGCCCTGACATAAATAGTAATTGTTACCACAGCTAACATTTAAACAATGCTGTTCTTATAGAAAGCACTTTTTGGGATTTCTGTTCAGTTTGAGTAACTGATTTTTTTACTTAAAACGGTTTTATGTGTCTGGCCTTGTGGTTCATGTAATCCCAGAACTTGAGAGGCAGAAGCAAAAGTTCAGGTTGTTTTTAACCTCGTAGCAAGCTTCAAGTCAATATGGACTACATGGAACCCTGTTTCAAAAAACTGAAACCAGTGGCTGGGGAGATGGCTCGGGGGTAAGAACACTTGCTAGGCAAGTATGAGGACCTTGAGTTCAAATTCCCAGTATCCACATAAAAAGGTGGACATGGCTGTACACACCTGAAGTCTGATCAATGGGACTTCATTGGGTAACCTGTGCAGCAGCTTCCGGGTCTTTGGAAGACTCCTATCTTAAACCAGTTAGGTGGGCAGTGATAGAGAAAGACACCCGACATCATACTCCAGCCTTGGTATATGCCCTCACACCCTTGCACCATACACACAGATACACACATGCCAAAAATAAAACAGAAGGGGTTTGAAACATGGCTCAGTGGTTAAGATGATGGAATGCTCCGCCAGAGGACCTGGGTTTGATTCTTAGCACCTACATAATGCTCACAACCATCTGTAACTCCAGTTCCAGGGGATCCAACACCTTCTTTTGGCCTCCATTGGCACTAGGCATGAATATAGTACACGGTCATATATGTAGGTAAAATTTCGGCACACATAAAATAATACATCTCAAACAGAAATAAGAATAAAGCAAAACTGCCAACCAACAAGCCAGACACAACGAGCATTTCTAGGTTCCCAGAGGGTATAGACATTTGCTGTGCACTCCTGCCACACACGTGCAGCAGCTTCTACTGCTGTCGGCATCCCACACCAGCGTGGGTTTCACCAGTCACAAGTAGTGCGGCCCACGTTAACACGTCATTGTCACCAGAGCCCAGGGTGCACTTCACAGCTCATGTTTTTTTTTTTTTAGACAGAGTTTCTCTGTGTAGCCTTGGCTATCCTGGAACTCACTCTGTAGACCAGGCTGACCTCAAACTCACAGAGATCCGCCTGCCTCTGCCTCTCAAGTGCTTGGATTAAAGGTGTGCGCCACCACCGCCTGGCCTACAGTTCATGCTTAACATTCTGACAAGTGTGTAATGGTATGTATTCACCAGCATAGAACAGAAAGACTCATGGTCCCCCAGTTCCCTGTGCCCTGTCTGTTTGACGCTTTCTCCTCCCCAACCCCTGGGGATCACTGATTACTATTGTCTTCACCATTTTGCCTTTTTAAAAAAAGGTTTGGCATGGCAATGCAGTTGGATCTCTATGAATGCCAGGCCAGCACCTACATGGTACGACACTGTCTCATACACGTGCGTGCGCACACACACACATACTGTACAGTGTATAGCTTTTTTAGATTGGTTCTTTTGCTGAGTAATATACGTTTAAGCTTCCTCCATGGTTCTCCATGGCCTGGTAGCTCAGTTCTTTTTTATCACTGAATAATTTTGTTGTTCTTTTAAATCAAGATAAGAAAAGAATTCTCCTTCTGACATTATTTCCTCTCTAGGTGCAATCAAACGGTTCCACAGCCTACAGAAAATTTACTGCCAAAGGATGTACCAGTACTTTTGAATTGAAATGGTGAAAAGATATGTCATTTTTTTCTAAAATTAAGAACTCACTTTTGCGTTCTTTTGGATGGATTATAAAACTGTCATTTTCTAGGGGCTGGAGAGATGGCTCAGTGGTTAAGAGCATTGCCTGCTCTTCCAAAGCTCCTGAGTTCAATTCCCAGCCACCACATGGTGGCTCACAACCATCTGTAATGAGGTCTGGTGCCCTCTTCTGGCCTGCACGCATATACACAGACAGAATATTGTAT
>NW_026072317.1:0-2306 GCF_014885135.2 Alexandromys fortis
GTATATGCTTAGATAGTATATAATATATTATTATATAATAATTTGGGACTTCTTGTAGTAACTTGGAGCATTCATCCAAGTTCCCTAGATCATCAAGGATCTATCATTTTTTCTTAGTGCTTTTAGATGGACTTTTAGTTGAGAACAAACATCTGTCTTGGCTATTTAATGCTAGATAAGTGAACATAAAAATTATAGGCTTTTTCATTGAACAGTTACAAAGTAGCTATGTTAGGTTTAGAGGAAAACGATCAAATCAGGTGAGAGTTCAATTCCTGTCTCTCCAGTCCATATCTAGTGCTGCCTATCTATCCACTGTGACCTTACAAATTATTTTAAAATTGTATCATGAGTATCAAGTGCAAGATAAAGAGCTAAGCTTTAAGAGATAGTTTTAGGTGGCAATGCTGCAGCCAGATAAAAGTATGAGTTGAAAGTGAAATGCCTGAGCAAGACCGAAAGAAATGGCCGGGCGGTGGTGGTGCACGCCTTTAATCCCAGCACTCGGGAGGCAGAGGCAGGTGGACCTCTGTGAGTTCGAGGCCAGCCTGGTCTACAAGAGCTAGTTCCAGGAGAGATTGAAAGAAATGTACCCACCTGCACCTTTGTGGTATTTCAGACTCCTGAAGTCATTTCTAAGTGATTCTGTCTGGAGTTTGCTGTGTAGCGAGCAACAGCTACGCTCTCAGCCTTCCTCTGGGACCCCTTTTATTCTTCAGCTAAGGGTAAATACGCTTTAAGCCTTCGTATGAAAGGTTTGCCACGAAGATGAATGGGCTTTTCAAATGATATGCTTTTCAAATTTCTCTTAAGGTGTTTTTCAGGTTAGTCAGGGAGTGAGAACATGTTTAAGAGATTACCTGTTTAAAATATGGTAGCCAGAATACGCCACACACACACACACACACACACCTGTTTTCCAAAAACACTTTATGAAATATGGTCCAGGCTCGCATGAAAACCCACAGCCAGGAGTTGAGAAGTGCTGTTTCTCTTTAGCTGTGTGCTCCCCTTTAAGAGCCCCCTATGAATGTACTTAAGTCACTTTTGGACCGTCTTGTCTAGCAGAGTCTGTGAAAAAAGCCCGCGTGGCTGGCTGCAGCGCCAGGAGCTCTGTCACTTAAGCAGCAGCCCCTGGTGCTGCGCTGTAGTCAGTTTCTAGCTCCTCAGCTGCATCGCTGGAGGGGCTGGAGACTTCTGTGAAGACACTGCAGATAAACTACCCAGAAAGCTAAGTGAGTGACTGCCCCCTTAACGACTTGAAGGATTTCCACATTGAAGACTAAATAGGCTCGTGTTGTATGGCCCTAAGATAAGTATTGGACCTTACAGAGGACAGGGGGAGCGATCCTGTTTCACGTGTAGCTACTGAATACTTAGACTCATTTGGCTTCCTCAAACCTCCTCTCCTTTGTTACCTTAGCCTCATCTGCCCTTTTCCCAATGAATTTAGTTAGCCTGTGACCAGAAATATCATTTTCTTGGGATGTAATAATGTAAGACAGATGTTACAGAAATGTGTAGAAGGTGTATTTTGTATTATAATTCAGATGTAGAACTGACCCTTCCCTTTCCCTGCTTTCCAATATCATAACCTTTGACATCCGTCTCTCATTGTCGTTTGCCCGACTGGAGGTAACTGCATCAAAGCCTACATAAGCATGTGTCTCAAAAACAGCACTTGGCCCCTCTCACGCCACTGTCTCCACTGAGTCAACTGGATCTCTTCCCAAAGAATTGAACCCACCAAAAGTACTCTAGGTCTTTTCAAACTGAGTGTTTCTTAGGTTACAGAAAACCTTTGACATTTAGATTTGGAAGCCTACAGTCAGCAAAAGAAATGTTCAGAAATAGAGGTTAGATGCTTGGCATCATAGAAAGAAGAAATGGAGACATTTTCATTGGTGGCTTGGGCATAGAAATAAAAGACAGGCCGTTTTATACTCAGCCAGAGGGGTGAATGGTTTGGAAACTATGAGTCAAGAAGTACTGTAGGTAGTTTACCCAGACAATGAAAGCTAAATTGATGATCACATTTAACTATTTGAAGGACTTTTCCAGATTGAAGATAAAGTGAATTTACTTTGTTTATCTCCAATATAGTATTTGAAATTACAAGACAGACTATAGCTTAATGCGGAAGACCTTCTGATAAGGAAAACCATTTAGCAGTGAAATGTGTTGCTTAATGAGGGGGGGGGGGGATGTCTCATAGCAGGTGGGTGGGTCTCACAGCAAGTGGGGGTGGGTCTTATAGCAAGTAGTTGGGTATCAAAACAAGTGGGTGTGTCTCACACAAGTGGGTG
>NW_026072318.1:0-2315 GCF_014885135.2 Alexandromys fortis
TAGTACTCTAATATGTATATATTCCACACTTTCTTCATCCATTCTTCTATTGAAGGGCATCTAGGTTGTTTCCAGGTTCTGGCTATTACAAATAATGCTGCTTTAGACAGAAAGATTGTCTGATGCATTTTTTTTTAAAGTTAGGATTTGGTTCTTTGTTTCTTTTCTTTCTTTTTGTTTTTGAGAGACAGGGTTTCTCTGTGTAGCTTTGCAGACGGCAGACCGTCCTGGAACTCGCTTTGTAGACCAAGCTGGCCTTGAACTCACAGGAATCCATCTGCCTCTTCCTATTGAGTGCTGGAATTAAAGTCACGTGACAGTACTGCCTGACCTAGTATGATTTCTATTACTGTGATAACCACATGAACAAAATCATCCTGAGAAGAAAAGGTTTTATTTCCCCTTATAACTTGCAGATTTGCTTTCCAATATTTTTAAAATTGCAAAAATACCAGCTTGGATGATTTATTACTTACCTTTTAACTCTATTAGACTTATAAAATAAGTTAAGAGCCATTTGTCACCTTTTTATGCATAGGCTTAAACAAGAAGTATATCATTTCTTCATACATCTATGCAGTATTTTCATAAGGTTAATAACTACAATTTATACAATCATTATAAAGGCCTAGACATACTAAAATTACATTTTTCCTTTTACATTCCATATTTTAAGTAATTAATTTATTTCTTGTTACTTACCAAATGTTGGAGTGAATATTACACTTGAATTTGGATTACTATGAAGAGTATCAGAAGAATATCAAGAGTTAAAGTTTGTCTTCTCTCTCAACTATTTGTCATGGCTAAACAGGTATGAATTTTGGCTACCTTATGAATTTTTTAAAATATATCAATTCAAAAAGTGAAACTGATACAAGCAAGCCTTTTATCGAGTAGGTAAAAACACAACCAAGGAATATTTGTTAAAAAATAATCTAAGACCAAACAAAGCCTTAAAAATCTGGAGATAAATCATGACTCAAAACAAATCTGGAACTGCAATATTAATTTATGACGAAGTCAGCTTTGGGTGAGGAAGACTTACATAATGATGAAGTGGTCTATTTTCCAGGAAGATACAAGCCTAAAGATAACGCAACCAATAACATGGCAATAAAATGAGGAGAAAAACAGATAGAAATGAAAAAGAAATGGAAAATGAGTCTCTCAGTGGAAGATTTTAGCTGCCCTCAGGTTGTAATTGAAAATCAAGCTGGACAAATACTGGGTATGGTTGAACCCAGTAGCTCTGTCATTAATCTAATTGGCAGTTATAAAATTCACTATCCCCAAGCAGAACAGGACCACTAAACCCTTTTTCACAGAAATTTCGCCAACACACAGAACATTCTCAGTCCCAAAGCATGCTTTAAGGTACTTACTTGATAAAATGTATGATTTTGTTTGCCCAAAACAAAGTAGTAAGCACTAAGAACATGAATTATATAATACAGTCGTGATGATGTGAATATAGGGAGAATTATTGTAAAATATGGATCAAAGAATATCTCAGGAATATTAATCTGTGTGTTAATCAATATTAAATAGCTTCCTACTGAAAACGTGAAGACAAGAAAATGATCAGAGTTTTCATTGAAACATTTTACATAAAATTGTGTGTGTCTGAATAAATACAGAAATTCGATAAATGGTTAAAAGTACATGAAAATGTCTATGTATTAGGAATTGGAAAAATATATAAAAGTTAAGTCTAAGAAACACTCAAAATTAGAACATAAATGAATAACAGCGGGAAAGGGGATAAAAAGAAAGAATCTGATTTTTCTCCATTCACATTTGATGTGATTAGAATAAAATTCATTTAGTAAGTAAAGATATGCTGTTTCCATTGTTATTTCTTCTTTAACTTTGTTGTTGATCCTTTGGGTTTAATAGTACCTTGCATGTAATTCTACTTATCTCTTTCTTTTGGATACCTATTATATTTAATTTTGAAATGTGTTTAAGCACAACTTTAAAACTGCCAATGCACAGTTTAGCACACTAAGGATGTTTTCAAATAGTTCTCCATGAATTTTTATAGTGCACAGTGTAGGTGTTTCGTAATAACATAGCCCCTCCCATTCCTGTCATTACATTTCCATTTGTCATATGGGATATTACTACTGCTAGTGTCTCTATTTTATCATAACTAAGCATCAGTGTAAAATGTTTTCCTTATAGGCATCAAGTGTTCTTAGCCGAGTGATTATTGGCTATAAGTGTGTGTGTGTATGTGTGTGTGTGTGTGTGTGTGTGTGCGAGAGAGAGAGAGAGAGAGAGAGAGAGAGAGAGAGAGAGAGCGAGTGTCT
>NW_026072319.1:0-2292 GCF_014885135.2 Alexandromys fortis
GGAGGAGGAGGAGGAGGAAGAGGAAGAGGAGGAAAAAGAAGAAGAAGAAGAAGAAGAAGAAGAAGAAGAAGAAGAAGAAGAAGAAGAAGAAGAAGAAGAAGAAGAAGAAGAAGAAGAAAGAAGAAGAAGAAGAAGAAAGAAGAAGAAGAAAGAAGAAGAAGCAGAAGCAGCAGCAGCAGCACTGGTCAAAGTTTTAGGACAGACATCTGTGTATCTGTGTGAAACTGGCTTCCACTGAGCAGTATGACCAGGTCCAGGTGTTCTCCATCCTAATTCCAAAGTGAAATCACACCTTGCAGAGTCCCCTGGGTTAAACAGGATAGCTCATCTCCCTTCCAGGCAAGTTCCAAACAGCCCAGGAGGACCAGAAGGGCTGTGATCTACAGTGGAGATCTGTCTTACATCGAGACTTAGTTTTAAAGTCAGCTTATATAGCACAAACTAAGGCAGAAACTTGATATTTACCCCCCTAACCCATGTTTTCCTTTTTCTTTAGCACTAATCGAATCCATGGCTAGTCAGGGTAACAACATGCCCCAGATAAGGCTAATATTCCCCAGTCATTTTTATACATACATGTGGACAAGGTCACATAAGTCATTGGGTGGAGCTCCTAGGAAAGCATTTTGAATGGTTTCTTTTGTCCTTCGTGTTTATAATGTGGATCATATTGGGTCATGAGTTAACCTTGAATAAGAAAATGTACCAACAATAATAGAACAAAAAGCCAGGCCTAGTCTGGGTGTTTATTTCTGATGACCACTGGGCCACCTGCCCTGGACCTCTACTATGGAGAGGTCATGTCACGCTCATGCCATGTTAGTTCGTTCTCTCTCTCTCTCTCTCTCTCTCTCTCTCTCTCTCTCTCTCTCCCCCACCCCGTGTGTGTGTATGTGTGTGTGTGTGTGTTATATGTATGCAGATGAGTACATGCATGCATGTGGATGGGCCTGTGTGGAAGTCAGTTTCTATTGCCCACCTCCTTATTTTTTGAGACAAGGTCACTCACCGAACCTGGAGTTCCTCTACTGGCTAGGCTAGCAGGCACATGTGCACCAGGGAATCTCTACCTGTCTCCTGTGCAACAATCAGAAGTTGTTACTGATTTTTATGTGGGTGCTGGGGACCCGAACTCAGGTCTTCCCTGTGCACAGCTATCTTTTATTTACTCACCGAGCCATCTCCCCGCTCCTGTTTGACTTTTCTATTGCAAGCATCTACAATTGATCATTTCAAATGATGAAAATTACTTATACTTATCACCAAATATGAAAACCCTTTGAAAGCCAGCCCTAGACATCCTCTCAGGAAATACAGTGGAACTGGGACTGGAACTCAGTGATAGAGGGCTTGCTCAGCATGCGTGTGAAGCCTAGGTTTAAACCCAAAAGCCACCATTGCTATGGAATAATCCTTTTGTACACTGTAAGGATTTATTGCTGGTTGGTTTAATAAAGAAGCTGATTGGCCAATAGCTGGACAGGATAAAGTTACTTGGGAGAACCAAACTGAGAATGATGGGAGGAGGAAGGGCAGAGTCAAAGGATTACCAGCCAATGCATAATAAGTCAAACACACAAGTGGAATGGAGGTAAAAGTCACAAGCCTCGGGGCAACCCATAGATTAATAGAAATGGATAAATTGTAAGAACTAGTTAGTAATAAGTCTGAGCTATTTGCCAAGCATTTATAATTTATATTAAGTCTCCAAGTTAGTTACTGGGAAGAGGCTGCCTGTTATTTGGGAGCAGGAAGTTGGGACAGGAAAACTCTGCCTACACACCATAATGCATGTATTGTATGTGCATGTGTGTATACACTGAATATATATGTGTGCATATGTATATACATATATGCATTTATATATACATAAATATATACATATGTACTAAATGTATGTGTGTTGTTAAACTATTTTGAATACCACATCCCATTAATATTACAATTATTACATTAATTTTAAAATGCAAAGAGAAAGAATGCTAAGCACAGTGGCTTATGACTATAATCCTAGCACAGAGGAGTCTGAAGCAGAAGGATTTCCATAAATTTAAGGCCAGCCTGTGCTACAGAATGAGACCTGTCTCAAAATAAAACCCAATTTTTTTTCTTTGTCTCTCTATTTCATTGCATCTACTACAATGTTTTTTATTAAATTTTTTAATTAAAAATTTCCGTCTCCTCCCCACCTCCCTTTTCCCTCCCCCTCCCCCCCCTCCCCATGCCCCACTCCCCTCCCCCTCCCTCTCCAGTCCAAAGAGCAGTCAGGGTTCCCTGCCCTGTGGGCAGTCC
>NW_026072320.1:0-1867 GCF_014885135.2 Alexandromys fortis
ATTATGAACTGACTTGTCAATCTGCTGCAACACAGTCTAGCTGACAGAGTAAAAATGGCTTTGCTCATAATCACCCCTTTTCATCACTTTCTTCTCATGCTCCATCACCTCTGCTGCCACCTGGTCTCTGATCTCTGAATCAGTAATACAGCTCCAGGGATGGGGACATAGGTCTATGCTCCTTGAGCTGGCACTCACACATCTCCCTTAGCAGCTTTCTAGATATGCTCCAGATGCATGAAGTTGCAGAACTCTCTTTTGTGAACTCTCCCAGTTTGTATTGGAGGCAGTGGGCTTTTCTGAAATCATTCATTCTAAGACATCTGTGTGCAGATAAAGTTTTTGATGTTTTCAGTAAAATCAGTGTGGCAAAACTGAGTATTTCTGCAATTAAGGACATCTGCTCCCATGATATATTACAATACTGAAAATAGATGAACAGTTGACTTTGTTTTTCTCAGTACCAATGATGGAAGCCAGGTGTTCTACCTTCTTCGAGCAGAAGGTGAAAACATAACTGCAGATGTCACTGACTGTGCCATTTATTCTTTGTTATATTTATGATTGATGTTTCTACTACAAATCCCTTCAAAGAATTTATTATGAGGTTGAATGAATTTTTTGCACTTATGGAGAAGATGATAGGATTTCTGCTTCTTCAATTTGTGTTGTCTTGTAGTTAGTGAATTTGGATGAAAGGGGACCAACCTTTTACCTATGAATCTAAACCAACTTGGTTATAATGTACAACATCTATATGTGTTTCTAGATTCTATTTGCAAGAATTGGCAGGGGTCATCCTTATGTTAATCATATATATATATATATATAATATGAAGGATGAGATATATTTCAATATCCGTTGTAGCTGTTCTTTCTCATACATTGTAATTCTAAAATTTCTCTAGTGGTTTTTGGTTTAAAGCCAAAGATAAAGGTGGTATACTGAAAATACCATCTTCTATTGTATTAGAGCATATTTGACCTCCTCTGTCCATTGTATTCTGGTTTGTATATAAAATTCGAATCCCAGTGTTTTGTGTTTCTGTATTTGTGGCTATAATGTAATTTTGATGATTAATTTCTTATTTTTTCTTTCTTTAGCTTTCTGAGAAAGTTTTATTTGGATCCTACTGTGCCAGATCAGCAGAGTTGTGCCTGTATCCCAAATCTCTAGGTAGATTTACTTCCATTATTTTACTCTCAGCACATGTGTGTCACTACTAGTTAAGTGTGTTATTAATATAGTCCAGCAACCTTTGTATCTTTATTGAATTGTACTAACAAAGTTAGTAAGAATTGTTTTATCAGTTTCTATGATTTCATTAGGGTTTCTTGGTGGATTATATTGTTGTTTGTTTGATTGTTTACCTTTTCCCTCACTTTTCAATTATATTGAAGATATCTGGATTACAGTGTTGGGCACACTGGACTACTTTCCTGGTGATCATGTGCATATATTCCTTTCAAGACAGTAACTATATTCCTGTGATCTCATGATTGAAATACTTTTTCCTAAAAAGAAAGTAAAGTAAACAAACAAAAAAAAGAAAGACTCTTTCCTTTTTCTATGTTCATATTGTTTTTATAGTATCTTAAGCCATGTTGTCTTCATGGACAATAAATACCTTGGTTTATTACTATCTTGTAATGTCCTTTGGTCATCTTCAACTTAATATACAATTTTGCTGGACATAGCTAACTTATTAGCAATAACTTACTATCAGGTTGTGAAATATATTGCTCTGGTGTAAGAAAATCCAATAGCCAGTAGCCTTCAAGTTACTTGCCCACGGGGGTGTGGCCTCTTTTACTATTTATACCTATGTGAAGCATGTGTCCACTTTCTTTTCTGGCTGCAGGATTC
>NW_026072320.1:6228-7336 GCF_014885135.2 Alexandromys fortis
TTGTTTCTTGTTTTTAAAGAAATCAGACAGTTTCTTTAGCTGTCTGATTAAGTTTTGTTTAGATCCTACTGTGCCAGATCAGCAGAGTTGTGCCTGTATCCCAATTCTCTAGGTAGATTTACTTCCATTACTTTACTCTCAGCACATGTGTGTCATTACTAGTTAAGTGTGTTATTAATCTAGTCCAGCAACCTTTGTATCTTTATTGTTGAATTGTACTAACATAAAGTTAGTAAGAATTGTTTTATCAATTTCTATGATTTCATTAGGGTTTCTTGGTGGATTACATTGTTGCTTGTTTGATTGCTTACCTTTTCTATCAATCCTTAATCATATTGAAGATATCTGGATTACAGTGTTGGGCACACTGGACTACTTTCCTGATGATCATGTTCATATCTTCCTTTCAAGACAGTAACTATATTCCTGTGATCTCATGATTGAAATAATCTTTACTAAAAAGAACGTAAAGTAAACAAAAAGAAATACTCTTTCCTTTTTCTATGTTCATATTGTTTTTATAGTATCTTATGCCATGTTGTCTTCATGGACAATAAATGCCTTGGTTTATCAATGTCTTGTAATGTCCTTTGGTCATCTTCAATTTAATATACAATTTTGCTAGACGTACTTAACTTATTAGCAATAACTTACTATCAGGTTGTGGAATATATTGCTCTGCTGTAAGAAAATCCTACAGCCAGTAGCCTTCAAGTTACCTGCCCATTGGTGTGTGGCCTTTTTTACTATCTATACCTATGTAAAGCATGTGTCCGCTCTCTTTTCTGGCTGCAGGATTCAGTTTGTTTTCTCCATTCCAGCAGATATTCTGATTTCTGAGTCTACACCTAAATAAATAACTGTCTCTTATTCTCAATTCTGAGCTAATGTCGGATTTCTTTTAAGTGTCCATCTTCATCTGGCGCCCATGTGGATTTGGACTCCACACCTACCAGGTGCACAGTCTAAAAGCCTAGCCAGTCCACAATCCAGAAAGTCTCCCAAACCTGCCTGCTTGGCTTTGTTTTACCTATGCAGTTTTTGAGAACATCACCACAGTGGACTTACTTGGAAATTTTACATGTACAAGTGCTGCATTTCATGGCAA
>NW_026072321.1:0-2299 GCF_014885135.2 Alexandromys fortis
TTTTTTTTGCTTTATTTTTTTTGAGACAAAGTAGCTTTGGTGCCTGTCCTGGCTTGCCTTGTAGACCAGACCTTGTAGACCTTTAGACCTGTAGACCTGTCCTTGCAGCCCTGTAGCCCAGGCTGGCCTTGAATTCTCAGAGGCTTGCCTCTGCCTCCCAAGTGCTGGCATTAAAGGTGTGTGCCACCACCGCCCAGCTTTCATATTTAGTCTTTAGACCAGTCTGATCTCTAACTCAGATCTGCTTGCCTCTGCCATCACCACCTGATTGATCATAGCATTTTTTGATCTTCCAGTTCAACGAGTAATGTCTATAGAATATCAAATTCTCACAAGTTATATATACCAACTGAAAAAAAAAACCTTAGGTGTTTATTTGCCTGATTAATTTTACTATCCTTCTGTAGTGATAATTTTATTTGTATAAGTAAATAAAACTTGCCTGAAGATTAGGGAGTACAAAATAGTTGCCCTAGTCAGCCTTAGAATCAGGGGTCTTGACACACCTTTAATCCCAGTAGCCTCCCTAGTTTGCTGTGGAAACCGGGTCATAGTGGTGCACGCTCAGTCTCATTCTGAGAATTCCTGGAAGCGGTATCACTACTTCGGACTGAGGTAGAGGTAAGAGCCAGTGGCTGGCTGTTTTGCTGTCCTGGCCTTCAGGTTGAGCCCCAGTATCTGTCTCTGGGTTTTTATTAATTGTGCTATACCCTTTTCTCCCACAAAATATCATTATTTCATGAGTTGTGACAAAAAATTGAAAGCTACTCATCACCTAAATGCTTCCTACTGTCTTCTGTACCTTCCTACTGTCTTCTGTACCTTCCTACTGTCTTCCTACCTTTCGTCCTTCTGTTGCTACCAGCTACCTTCATGCTCTTAGCACTCGCCAGAAAGTCTGAAGGAAGCAAAAAAGGTATTCCTCCTCTTCTTCTCTAGGTAGTACTCTCCCCCACCCTCTTACCTTTCTCAAACTCCTCACTTAAGCTTTAAAAAGACAAGGAATTGCTCTCTGGTGAAAGACCACTTGTTTTATATTGCTGTCCTTCCATTTTGGTAGCATTTGAGTTTTTGTACTTTGTCAAAAACTCCATTTTGGAGCCAGGCAGTAGTGGCGCACGCCTTTAATCCCAGCACTTGGGAGACAGAGGCAGGTGGATCTTTGTGAGTTCAAGGCCAGCCTGGTCTACAGAAGGAGTTACAGGACAGCCAGGGCTACACAGAGAAACCCCTGACTCGAATTAAAAAAAAAAAAAAAACAAACTACAAAACAAAACTGCATTTTGGAAGCCTTAAGTAAATTTCCTCCAATAGTGTTGGTAATTCTTTCCTAGATGTTTTTGAGCGCTCAGTTGTTAGCTTACTCCATTGACATATAATTTAGTCATCCTGTTGGGCTCCAGTAAATGAGTAGTTTCACATTCCTTTATCAAAGCACAGTAATGTCTGGGAAGGAAATTTGGGGAGGACCTTTGAGCTACACTGTGTTTGTACCTTAGGAACTTGGTCCCGTTTTTTTCTAAAGATAAAAACCCTGTTTTCTCAGACAGGGTTTCTCTGTGTCACAGCCTTAGCTGTCCTGGAATTGCTTTGTAGACCAGGCTGTTCTTGAACTCACAGACATCTACCTGTCTTTGCCTCCCGAGTGCTGGGATTAAAGGTGTGTTGTCATCACCTGGCCTTTAGAAATCTTTTATAGTTTGCTATAGATGATAGATCAAACTGGAAATTTAGTATTGAAAGCTACATACTTACTGTAAAAGGTAATGTTTTTCTGATTATAGAGTTGGAAGTGTGTAAAAACTTGCAGTTCACTTAGAGTTTATTTCATTTTGTCTAAATTTCTTGTATTACAATAAACACTACCATTTTCACTTTATAAGTGCATTTTGTTTAATGGCTCTAAGGACATCATTGTACATCATCACCATCTATTTTCAGGATCTTGCTTACAGAACTAACCTGTCCATTTGATGGCAGTCTACTCCGCCTACCTAATTTTCTGTCCTATGAGGGCCGAGGCAGTTTCTTTATTATTAACCAATGAAAGCAACAGATAAGATACAAGACCCACCTCCATCATTTCCCCAGGTAACATTATTTCCCTTCTCAGATCTCCGATGGGGTTGAAGACTATATAAATGTAGTTACTTTTTTCTCATGACTTGGCCAAGTTATTTATTATACAAGACCTAAGCTAGTTAGAATAGGATATTTGTACTTATTGTATATAATTTCATAGTAGGTTTAGAACTCTCTTACTTAAACAAAAGGGGGAGGTGTTGCGGGAGGTCCTTCC
>NW_026072322.1:0-2299 GCF_014885135.2 Alexandromys fortis
CCCCCTTCCCCTCCCTCTCCAATCCAAAGAGCAGTCAGGGTTCCCTGCCCTGTGGGAAGTCCCAGGTTCTCCCCCCTCCATCCAGGTCTAGGAAGGTGAGCATCCAAACAGACTAGGCTCCCACAAAGCCAGTGCATGCAGTAGGATCAAACCCCAGTGCCATTGTCCTTGGCTTCTCAGAGAGTCCAGTTTCATCATATGCTCCATCAGTCCCAGTTCAGCTTGCTTTGGTGAGCTCCCATTAGATCAGCCCCACTGTCTCAGTGGGTGGGTGCACCCCTCGCGGCTCTGAATTCCTTGCTCATGTCCTTTTTCCTGCTCCTCATTTGGACCTTGGGAGCGCAATCCAGTGCTCCAATGTGGTTCTCTGTCTCTAGCTTCATCGATTGCCAGATAAAAGTTCTGGCAGTCTTGTCTCCTTCCAATATCCAGGAGGATAACTATATGTTTTTCTTTGGGTTCACCTTCTTATTGTTTTGATAATACCTTGACGTCAAAATTTAAGTCAAATACATGTTACTTTGGAGAAGAGGTTTTGCTTTTGTTTACATAGCAAGCAACAGGCTATAGATTCATTCTGGGTTAAGAAAAATAAGGCTTGATTAAGGAAAATCCCCTAAAAAATCTCCCATAGGGGCAGATAGCCCAGATGATCCAATGTTTTTTGAGCATCTCTATTGCAGTTTTCTCTGAGTTCTACATCCATAACAGTTTCAAGATTCCATGCAGAGATGATCCAGCTTTACAGAATACTATAGTCAGGACTTGACCCTAATCCTAAATTTTCTTTGGGTCTTCATAAGATTATCAGAACCTCCAAACAGCAGGAAGTAGCCTAGAAAACTACACCCACATTTCCCAAAAATGTATTATTAATATTTGTCTGTTTTTAGTTTGTTGGTTACAAGTTGTTATGGATAATGGTCCGAAAAAAAACAGCTAAGAAAAGGAAATTAGATTCAAGGTTTTTGTTTTGAAAAAAAACAAAAAGGATATAGATATGATAGGATAAAATGTTAGGTTATTAAAGCTACTTTTAAAATGCAAATGCAGTTTTAAATGTTTTCCTGGTTTAAATGTTAGGATTGGGCATTTGTATATCGTATACAAATTTTACATATGGATACAAATTTGAGATTAATTCTGTTAAAACATACTGTATGTACACATTTCTAATCTTGTTCAAGGTATTGTACCTGTAGCAATGTAATACAAATTTCTAATCTTTGAAAGTTATCATTACCAACTCTTTAGGATAATAAGTAAATATAGCTTAGTAGTTAATCACCTATTATAATCAAATTCATCTTAGTTATGTTTTTAAGGTCAAACAAAGATATATTTTAGATAAACAGGTCTTTTTCAAACACTTCAAAGATCTACAGAATATGGCATTTAAGATGTTTTAATAACCTAGGTTCTTCCTTTTTTTTTATAATAATAGAAATGCCTACTCCTGGCAGCACCAATTTACTTCAGAGAAGATAATGGGCATAAAAGAAATTTCACATGGATTTTACTTTCTTTGTGGGAAAAGTCAGTGTATCCAAAAGGTTCTTATTATAATTCTGAAACCATTTGAACACAACAGTTAGAACTGTGTGGATACAATTAAAAAAATTACCAACAACTGGCTGGAAAGGTAGCTGATTGTCTAAGACTCTTTGTTGTCTTGAGGGCCTGAGTTCAGTTCTATGAACTCATATTGTGCAATTCTCAAATACTTTTGACTATACCTCCAAGGACTGTGTTGGCCTCTTTGGCCTCCACAGGTGCATAACCACATGTACCCCTCAACACATACCATATTTAAAAAAGTAAAATGTTTTTAAAACTAGCCATCCATATTTATAACCGAAAATAATGGAGAAATGAGGCAGAAATGAAAACAATGCTCACGAATATGTGCATAACAGAGAAGGAACGAAATCTCTGCTACTCCCTATGACCTTGTCTTTACTACTTGTTTACAGACTGTAGTTTGCATTTATGAAATTGCTCTTCGTCTCATAGCCTATAGTCCTTTTGGTTGCCAACTTTTTCACTATCAATAACTTAACTTAGAAGTTTGGGAAATTTGTTTCAAAATCTTGTGGATTTAATATAAAAAGTCAAGCTGTTCTAGCTATGTAGTATCAATCCAAGTTCTGCTTTAAAAGTAATCAGTTGCCATAAGAAGTACATCTGTTACTATGATTATACTTTTGAGGATCTCATTTATTGTACCAGTTAGCTATACCATCAGAATCCTAATGTACCAATTCTAAAATAATTTTTAATTAATGTCTAAAAGAATGAT
>NW_026072323.1:0-2262 GCF_014885135.2 Alexandromys fortis
GTAAGGTGAGCATCCAAACTGCCTAGGCTCCCACAAAGCCAGTACGTGCAGTAGGGTCAAAAACCCATTGTCATTGTTCTTGAGTTCTCAGTAGTCCTCATTGACCGCTATAGCTTTCCCATTTTAAATCACCAAAAACCACCTACAAAATTTAAAATGTTACTGATAGCTTAATTGAGCTTTAATTATATAGACTAAGTAGAGTGACTATTTTCTTGATAGAATAACTCTGAATGGTCACATGGTAACTCTATTAACTCACATGTTGTTAAAAGCCCCAATAGTCAAGCCATTGCATTATCATCTCTACCCCTTTAATGTCTAACTATACAGCGTATGGCAATGGATAATTAAGTTTTCAACCTACCAGACACTGATGGAGATAATACTCTTTAGTAAGGCTATCAGGACTACTAACTCTAAAAACGGTTTATCTCTGTCTGTAATTCCTATCATGTGCCTCTTCCCTAAGAATAGCCTTGCATATATTCCCACTGCTTGTGTGTTTATCTCATGGAAACATTCCATCTACTGGGCACATATACATCTGTGAATGGTCAGGAAGATGACTTTTCATTTATCTGTATAGTTTTGATATACAGAATATATACTAAGACATGCTTCATAAGTAGAATTATTTGTGTCATGAGGACAGTAAACACTTAAAACCCTGTTTTGCTCACTTTTACCTCAGAGCAAGTTCAAAATACACTAAAGCCATTTTTAAATAGATCATAAGTTCAAAACTTTACAGCTATGCACAAGGTCGGAGTCGCAGGTGTCCAACCAAGGTTGCTAAACAAAGCACACTAAGAAAACCATGCCAATTCTCCACTTGCCAAGACTGCTGACAATATACCTATGTATCTAAGTTTGTCATTAGGCTCTGTGCCCCCTGTCTGGACACAGTCTTACTCCTGAAACCTTGAAATCCTTGTTTTCCATGGTAAATGGCTTGTCTCCTTATTGCTTACCCTAGAAAAGTGCTTTTGACCAATGAGAGTTAACTGTTAAAATGTTTTTATTGCTTCAAGTCTCTTGCAAGAAAGACAATTTTTAGGCTAGAGGGGAAGAATCTAGGAGGAATTAGAATTAGGGAAGAAGAATTAGAACAGAAGCAAAAAAAAAGAAAAAGAAAGAAAGAAAGAAAGAAAGAAAGAAAGAAAGAAAGAAAGAAAGAAAGAAAGAAAGAAAGAGACTTATTTAGAACAACAGAGTGTGAGAGAATTCATTTGCCCTCAGATAATCCAAGAAAAGATGTTCTGTTTACCTTCTACAGCATTTGATCTGCACCCTGAAGAGAACGTTGGAGCTGGACCCCAGAGACCCTTGGTACTTTAATGTCTATCGTTTGAGATGGAAATGGCTACACAGGGGTGGGCACCCAGCCCCCTTGAAATCTTTTTGTTCTGGTTAGTGGCCCACAAGGTTGAACCAGTGCTTTTTGTAGGCATGGGTGTGATGATAACCATTGGAACATGAGAAAAATCTTTTATTATCCATAATTATTTTATGTAAAGTACACGGTTGTGGGTTTATCCCATACACATAAAATCTATACTGTGATGTGTTCCACCCCAGCCATCCCTACAGGTTCTTTTATGATATCTCAGTAGTGCCAATATTTTTTTTTTACTTTTAACATCTGTAAATTTAGTTCAACACTTATTTTTGTAAGAAGTATTGGCAAAGATAAAAGGCACCATAATAATCTCAGCAAATGAAAATACTTATAGGTAAAAATTCATTAATATGAAAACATGCTCAGAGTATTTAATCTCTAGGAAATATTTAAAATCTCAAGGATATAACACTAGAATTCACAAGAAAGTCCCCAAATTCAAAATTAATTGAACCAATAGAAATACAGCTGGAACTACCATGTGATGCAAGAAGATTGCTCAGTAGGAACACCCTCATGGACAGAGGAAGTCTAAGTAGATGCTTTAGTCAGAACTCTTACTCCAGGGAAAGAACCACTTTACAAGTTTTTAGATACCCATGGTGGTAGCAAATATGTACATGATCACTAGTATTGTTTACTCATAGCTCAAATTATAATCTAGATACAATAAATATATGTACACCAATGGTTCAGAGGAAATGTCACAGGTCCTGATTTTCCCAGTATGTGTTTGAGTTCTTATATACACGAATAGTACAGGATTCACTTATATCCTGAACCAAAATTTTCTCTTCTTTTCCTCTCTCTCTCTCTCTCTCTCTCTCTCTCTCTCTCTCTCTCTCTCTCTCTCTCTCTCT
>NW_026072324.1:0-2248 GCF_014885135.2 Alexandromys fortis
ATGGATACATGAGTACAGGCATCCAGAGATGGCAGAAGTATCTGATCTCTGGAGCTGGAGTTACAGGTGTCTGTGAGCAGTTGACCTGGGTGCTGGAAATCAAACTGGGGTCCCCCCATAAACCTAGTGTCAAGGCCCCAAAGTTTCCAACCAAATCACCCAATCTGTAATTGCAAAATAAAAACAGGAAATCTCAATATCTCTTTGCGCAGCTCATTAACTCAGGGCTCACAGTCAGCAAATGGGGAAGGGGGAACAAAATAGGGAACCACCCCCCTAAACTTCAGGACCAAATACAGTGGGAGAGTTACCACAGAGACGGTCCTTTTCCTAGGATCTAGACCAGTGCTTCTCAACCCTCCTAACGCTGCGACCTTTAAAGGTCTATTGAAAAGAGAGAGAAAGAGAAAGAAAAGAGAGGGAGAAAGAGAGAGAGAGAGAGAGAGAGAGAGAGAGAGAGACAGAGAGGGAAGGAAGGAAAGAAAGAAAAAAGCAAGCAAGCATCAGATCCCACCTCATGTTGCAGTGACCCCCAACCATAAAATTATTTCCATGGCTACTTCATAACTGTAATTCTGCTGCGTACATGAATCATGATGTAGATATTTGTGTTTTCTGACAGTCTTTGGGGGTCGTGACCCACAGGTTGAGAACTGCTGTTCTGTGACACTGCAGTTGGGGTGTCTGTCTGTCTGTCTGTCTTTATTTTTTGTTTAGTAAGCAGCTTATTTGGAAGACAGGAAGCATCTTTTGGTCAGGCCGTGTGGGAGGGAGAAAGAGCACTCCTCTCCCCACTGAACATTAGGGACGTTCCGGCAGGCACTCGACCTGCTCCGTTCCCGGGGACAGCATGATTTACAATGTGAAAAGGGAAACCTAAATCACCAAGCAATGAAAACATTAAAGTTAGTGCATGACAAGTGAGGAATTTATTACCATTAACTCCAATAAACAGTTATAAAACACTCGTCCTTCCCTGTCTGTGCCCAGGGACACGGACCCTGGTCTTCATTAAGCTCAACTTTCTTTTCTTCTTCACTAGACCGGTCATGTGTGCTGGAACCAGCCACCATTTATTGTTAAGTGGACTGGTTCATTTTCCGGGACTATGGGAAGCTGAAGGCACATCCATTTTGCTTTACGGCACTTGGTATAGACGGATGAAATAGCAAAGTTTAAAAGACGTGCAGCCTGGTATGGCTCTGTAAGTTTATTTAAAACTCTCTAAAATATATGTCTGGCAAGACTGGAGGAGCTCTTCCTAGCAGCCCGCCTCGCAGGCAAGCAGGTGAGTAACGGTGCCCAGCGAGGTGGGCGGCACATTTGATGCCAGCTCACGTCAGCTGCGTTTAGCTGAATAATTTTTCCCCCTGCTATTGTTTGGTGCGGCACCTTGGAAGTCTGAGATGGCAATCCATTTCCTTCCAACATTTTCTCCGTCACAGGGGCATACGGGTTTATTACCTTCAGGTTGTTCATGAACACAAGAGGCTGCACATATTGGAAGGCTAAGGTAGATTGGTTCGGGATTCATTTGTTTTGGCATGAAAAAAAAAAAAGAAAGGATGAAAATGTCTTTCTGGAAAAGCCGACTGTAATTGTGGAGTTGCCTGGGTGTTACAAAGCAGCTTGGAGAGGCAGCAAGAAACTCAGGCTTCCCGGATCAAACAGTCACT
This sequence comes from Alexandromys fortis, assembly GCF_014885135.2. NCBI lineage: Eukaryota > Metazoa > Chordata > Mammalia > Rodentia > Cricetidae > Alexandromys > Alexandromys fortis. The sequence continues at coordinate 1,677 of NW_026072324.1, forward strand.
GTGAGTCATATGGCGGTGGTAGTAGCTTTTTGTTGGGGTGACAGTTTACGGTATGGAAAGTGCCTACATCTCTGGTGGCTTCTTGGTCCTGACAGGGACAGAGAGGCCTCACTAATCCAGCTTCCAGAAGCTGTAACCCAAACCCTGGCACTGTTGGCAAGAAAAACTAAACCACGAATTCAGGTTTTCCAAGGTCTCAGACTCAATTCTTCTTTAGCTCGTTACACAAACATTTGACTTAATGTGTAGCCGTGTAGTCATAGCTCTAGTCTGAAGTTCACATGACAAGCTGGGCATGGTGGTGGTCACTTGTGATCCCAGCAGTCGGAAGGTTGAGGTAAGAGAAGGACAAGTTTGAGGCCAGTCTGAACTACAATAGTGAGACTTTGCTTTAAAAAAAAAAATCAAGATGAAGAATGCTTTAAGAAGCTGGATGATGGTGGCACACGCCTTTAATCCCAGCACTCGGGAGGCAGAGGCAGGCGGATCTCTGTGAGTTCGAGGCCAGCCTGGTCTACAGAGCTAGTTCCAGGACAGGCTCCAAAGCCACAGAGAAACCCTGTCTCAAAAAA
>NW_026072325.1:0-2300 GCF_014885135.2 Alexandromys fortis
ACATAGATATATGTCTCAAAACCATAGTGTGACTTATTTTTGACTAACAGTTTCATGTATATATATATATATATATATATATATATGTATATATACACAACACACATATATGTGTGTATATGTATACATATATATGAGACTGCTGGTTAAACATTATATAAATTTCTTATTGTAAACAAATAACATATGAAATCCCAAAGAATCGATCACATGTGACTAAAGACAAAAGCTTTCAAATGGAATTTTTCAGGCTGAGGACATAAATACATTAACTAGTTTCCTGCTATTTAATAAGGGCAAAGGTTCATTCACAGATACTGGGAAGTCACAAGGGGCTTTAACCTCTGCAACAGACTTGCTCATTCATCCCCCCATTGAGTCTTACAGATCTCTACTTAATTTGTTGAAATTCATTTTCTAATTTAAAATATGTGTGCTTGTTCTCTGCTTGGAACAGAGGACACCGAGAGTGAGAAGTTCACTGGAGTTTTGATTACCAGGATGGGAAAAAAAAATGTCTGTGCCAGAGCATAGCGTGTAGAAATCATGCTAACTACATGAATGTCCCATGGTAGCCAGATCTTATGCATCCTCCTTTAAGGTGCTGATTTTCCTTATAGTCTGTGACAGTCTGCCTGACTATATCCCTACGGTACCCTTTTCCTATCCTAATTGATCTGAGAAAAAGTGACAGTAAAGTCAAAATTACTCTCTGAGCTGAGTCCAAATGGGCAAAGGCCCTATAGTCCCATAGTCTGAGACTGAGAACTGATTACACCCTTTACTAACCAAATGACTGTGGGAAATCATTGCATGTACTGAGTCTTGATTGCATCACCTGTAAAATGGGTGTGATAGAATCTGAATAAAAGTCTGAAGGCATAGAACATGTGATGAGGCAAAACACTAGATTTGAAAAGACCCAGATTAGACTCTGGGTAAATCATTATTATTTTTGAGTAGTTGGCCAAAATCTTAATGTCTCTAAGCAAGTCTTGCTAAAACAATAATACTTATATTGTAGTTATACCATAATGCAAAATAATAACATGAATAAAATTTTTCTATATATCGTGTATTGTGTGTGTGTGTGTGTGAATATGTGAGTGGGAACATTTCTGTGTCCTGCAAGGCATCAATGTGGAGGTCATAGCAGATAGTTGGTTGCATATCTTCATTTTCACCTTATTTGATACAGGTCTCTGTTCATTGGTGCTTATGCCCAGACTAGAACTGGCTGACAAGCCTCCATCTTACCTTAGAAGAGCTGGAATTTCAGACATATGGCACCTGGTTTCTGGGGAATTGAACTCAGGTCCTCCTGCTTATGTAGTGTACACCTTATTCACTGAGGCACTTCCTCAGCAAATCCAAAGAGCTGTGTTCACTACATGACAAGTGTTTCATAAGTGATTGCCTTTTTAATTACATGATTATGATACAATGGGAATATAAAGAATAAATTCTTTTATGCCTTATCTTGGACAACTGAAACATTTCAGAGGCATGTTCCCTAATTCCCTTCACAGCTCTGTCCATATGCAATTTTAGATTTATATGTGCTTATATTTACTTCTTTGTCTCTTTAAAGTGTCAACAGAAACTATTTTATGGCATCAAAAATAATGTCAAAACCGTGTAACACTGCTTCGAACCCATGTCTCTAAGATCCCATTTCTGCTGTTACATTTTGAAGATGAAATAAATTGTTGTGAGTAGGGGTTCATTAGCATCAGCACTATACAGATATTCTTCCCACTGTTGTGTACAAACCCACTTAAGTTTTAAATTGAAGTGCTAAGTCACTGAGAATAATGATCTGTCAAACATTTTGCTGCCATTTAATAGGCAAAAAAACACAAACACGTTCCACAAAATAAAAATGTTTTGAAATTTTCCATAGTGCAGTTAATTTCATTTTTAAAAATTCTCATTGGTTATAAAAATTTGTTTGCTTGAAAGAAAAAAAAATATCATCAAGTTATATGTTTGGTAAGTACTTATAAAATTTTCATTTGGCTATCAGAGGTCTAGTAAAACATAAAACTTAATTATTTGCCTTTACCCTTTGGTTCTAAAGCTTCATCATTTTTAATTTGCACTCTATGCTTTCTGTCATGGTGGAGTTTTGGAGGTTCAACCTTAGGATTATCTACTGAGAAAATAAAACTCAAACAGAAAAACGTTGTAATGGTTGTGACTAAATAATAGTGTTAAGAAACACAAAACGGGGGCTGGAGAGATGGCTCAGTGGTTAAGAGCATTGCCTGCTCTTCCAAAGGTCCTGAGTTCAATTCCCA
>NW_026072326.1:0-2302 GCF_014885135.2 Alexandromys fortis
AGGGCACCAGACCTCATTTCAGATGGTTGTGAGCCACCATGTGGTTGCTGGGAATTGAACTCAGGACCTTTGGAAGAGCAGGCAATGCTCTTAACCGCTGAGCCATCTCTCCAGCCCCAAGGTAGTAGGATTTAGACTTGAGAGTCATTGTTGGCTTCAAGAAAGTTTGAGGCTGGTCTGGAATGCTTGAGACCCTGTTTTTCATTTTACTTTTAAATTTTTATTTATGTGTATGGGTGTTTTGTCTATGTCTATGTACCACATGTATGTCTGATGTCCACAGAGGCCAGAAGAGGGCATCAGATCCCCTGGAACTGGAGTTACAAACACTTGTGAGCTGTCATGTGGGTGTCTCTGGAAGAGTAGCCAGTACTCTTAACCACTGAGCCATTTCTCCAGCCTCTGAAACACTGTCTTCTAAAAAAAGAAGGAAGAAAGGAAGGAAGGAGAGAGGGAGAGGAGGGGGAAAGAAAAAGGAAGGAAGGAAAGAAAGAAGGAAGAGAAGAGAAAAGAAAAAGCAAGAGAGGCAGCCGTGGTGGGGCACACTTTAATCCCAGCACTTGGGAGGCAAGGGTAGACAGATCTCTGTAAATTGGAGGCCAGCTCGGTCTACAGAGCAAGGTCCAGGACAGCTACAGCGGTTATACAGAGAAATCCTGTCTTTGGGGCGGGGCAGGGGGAGGAGAAACTTGCAGGTAGCAGTCAGGTACTGTTTCTTGGATGTACTTCAGAAGCTAGTGGCAGGACACTTCAGCACACACTTTGTTTTCATATTCAAATCATCCGGACAGCCCATTACCATCTGCTTAGCAGACTCAGTGCAAAATTTTAGGATTAAAAATCCAGAATTATTCATTGTAGAGAAACTGCTGCTGGATTGAAACCGTGTGTTTCAGACCTTCTGCCTCACCCACTTTTCCATTTCTCCCCTTTCTGAGTATAAGTTTCTCAACTGTTTGGAGAATTTGGAAATACAGCCCTTTGTATACTCAGATTTCATGTGCGGGAATCAAGGAAACCACCAAGAAAAACCTTTCCTTAAGACACTGTTTTCAGGTGGCAAGGTACTGAGAGACTGGAAGCTGCAGCTGAAAGCTTTTCAGCACTGAAAAAGCGTCAAAGTCTTGTCTTTTCTGAGAAGCCAGGGAGCTTTGTCTCAGTTCATGCTGCTAGCATTCCTGAGATGTAATTGCTGTTCCCAGCATAGACAGCACCTGGGTTACACATTGCCAGCTGGAAAGGAGTCCAAAGCACCCCTCTCCCAGTACTGCTGCTTTTTCTGAACAGACATCTGCTCACTTAAGAGAACGAACGTTCAACTCTGTAATTTCAGGCAGCCCAGAATTGCATTTACTAAATTGTACTAAGGACCAGAGGGGAAAAAAAGCAAATCTTTGTCCAAGACTTTACCTTGATCTTTTTCTTCTTTTTCCAAACTAGCTTTCACAGCCTTGTTCTTCAGCAGTCTGAATCCCAAGGCAAAAGTGAAATAAAAACTCTTTACATTTCATACCAAATTTAAAAAGAGAAAACAGAGAGAGGAGTACCTGGATTTTACTGTGGAACCTGGCTATTAATAGGCAGCTAAATATCCACATTTAATAAGAAGGTGACCCTGCATTAATATCTGGAAACTAGAGAGTTTGAACCTATTCTATAAGTCTCAAGATTAGAAGTAATAATTCTACATTATAAAAATAAGCAATTCAAGTTGAATGGTGGTGGCGCAGGCCTTTAATCCCAGCACTCAGGAGGCAGAGGCAGGTGGATCTCTGTGAGTTCAAGGCCAGCCTGGTCTACAAGAGCTAGTTCTAGGACAGGCTCCAAAGCTACAGGAAAACCCTGTCTCAAATAAAAAAAAAAGTAAAGAAAGAAAAATAGGTATTTTCTCCTGGCTTAAAAATGAATCTCATTGTACAGACTTTTGATTTTACCAGGGGTTCCTTTGAGACCATGTGACTTCTCTTCCTTTTTTTCCTCTGGCCTTTCTCTAACTGTGTTTGCAGAATTAAAGCCTCACTAGGGCTCTGGTTAACAAGCTGCAGGAAAGAAGACACCGCACGGAGACAGGAGAGCTGCCCCAGGATTTCCCACCCATGGTCTCTCCCCTTTGCTCCCAGTACCTGGATCCCCCTGAGACAGGTGTATGGAGTCTCTTCTTTCTCCAGGCACATTTGAATCAACTTCTTCCCTTCCACCAACTTCTATCTGAAGTTTTTCCATGAGCAGCTAACACTAGGAACCTCTGATGAGCATATATACAGTACCTCTATCAGAAAATAATGATAATTTTGTAATTTAA
>NW_026072327.1:0-2299 GCF_014885135.2 Alexandromys fortis
AAAAAAAAAAAAAAAAAAAAAAGGCACCCTCCTCTGCCAAAAGAGAAAGGTAGAAAGTAGACAGGAGCAGAGCGGCCTCTTCTGGGAAGCAGAATCCTCAGATGAACAGAGAGGTAGATGAGGTCAAGCGTTGGCATGCAGCCCAGCCCAGAAGTATACAAATTGAGTGCCCACTGCCTGAAGTGGTGGGCCCAGAAGCAGATCACTTAGTCTCCACCTGCTACCCCTCAGCAGGAACTTGCATGCTGACTTACAGGCTGGGATGACAGGGATGGACTATTTCCTGGCTTCTTGCTCTGATCCACCACAGTCCAGCCTCGTTGGTGATGCCAAGCAAGGACTTGTCAAACCAAAAGTTCTTATGGTGAGCGAAAGCAGAGGACAGAGAGAAAGCGAACTGCTGTACCCTACCCTGCATCTGACTGCCCTAGGGAGAAGAGAGCAAGTGGGGCGAGGATGTGGAAGCGATGGGTCACACTCATCACTCCTTCCTGTCTGCTGCCTATCCTAGGGCTTCAAATCTCTCTTTCTTGGGGGGGGGGGGCGGCTTCTGCAAGATGTCCACAGGGAACTGGACACATAGGGGCTCTGGTTACAAATTGGGGTTTCACTTTATTTCTGTGGAATTCCGAGGCATGTATTCTCAGCTTCTGCCAGCCTCTGGGCATCAACAGCCCCAATCCAGATGCCAGCTGAACTCAGAGAATAGATGCTGAGCCCCTCAAAGAGGAAAAGCTGTGTACAGACTGGCTGTCTCCATGGCAGAGGGCAGCTGGAGCCCACTAGAGTAGCCAGCCCCGGAACCGTAGGAAAAACTATGGGAAGGGCCACAGCAGTTCACCTCTTGCCGTAAGCGAAGACCCCTGTTTTGATGCCTCTCACCAGTCCTAAAAAGAAGTTCTATATTCTGTGTCCTCCCCCCTCCCCATACATGGAAAAGACAGTATCTCCCCCTGCTGGGGGCAGCTGGAAAGCCAGCCAGGAGGCAGGTCACCAAGGATGCCTATCCTGCCAGAGCTCAGAAGCTGCCAAGCTGGTGCACACCTGCCAGCTCTGGGAGGATGGCAGGAGGAGAACCTGGACCATTGGTGTCTAGAATACAGCCTAGTAAATCTCTCACCCTGAGTGGATTATGATAACCTTCCACTGCTAGAGAACAAAACCCTACTTAATGCTAAGAAATGTCCTTCCAGAGCCACCAACAGATGTCCCCGGGCAGCTTCTGTGCCCCTGGTCAAGGGTCAGCTCCCAACCCCCATGTGAAGCAGATATGAAAGTGGCTCAGAGAAAGGAAGCAAGCAGCATTATTGCCAGTCACGCCTGACATGCAAAGAGCAGAACTGAGGGACCGGTGAACAGTCATTGGGCCTCTTCCATCCCTCTCACCATCCAGCCTAAGAGGATGAGACAGGAAGCCAGAGCTCTAGAGCCTGCCTAGTGCAACCCTTAGGGGCTGAACAAAGGCAAAAACAGGTCGACCCCAGGAGGAACCACAAACAGAGAAAGAAGGTGGCGAAGGAACGAAGCTGGGGGTGCAGTTCAGTTTTTATCCAATGCCTTCAACTTCCCTTTCTCTTAAGAGGGAAAATATTCATCTATCCATGCTTGCAGAAAACAATGCAGGGACAGGGTGTGCTGGGAAGGACTGAAGGTGGACAGGATAGATGCAGGACTTGTCACACTGCAGGACGAGATAGCTGAGGACAAAAGGCAGCTACTACTCTGACCACACTAACCTGTAACCTCCTGGGAATCTCTGGAGGGTCCAGCTCAAGACTTCTGGATCTATCCTCAGGGGCACATATCCGGACACACCCAAACAGAAAGCTACCTAGAGTCCCACCCACAGACTATTCCTGGCAGCACTGAGCAGGGTCCCAACAGAGAGGAACAGGAGCCATGACCCCAGCTTAGGAATCTACCAAGAGGAAGAGGTTGATCTATTTTGCACTCAGCAGAAGGCCAAGACTTCCCCACAATGTATACCCAAGCATAAGGCATAAGGCCCTGAAAGGCTCCACCAGAAAAAAGGTATGGAACAAGAGACACTCCAGCAAGGGAAAAAGCCACCACCACAAGAAGTAGCACAAACATTCAGCTGCATCCAGGGAAATGCTTCTAACACTGTCCCAGGTTACCCGGAGAGATTCACACCACCATCTCAGGTACCCAAAGCTCTCATGTTGAAGGCAGGCATGGGGGCATAGGGAGATCCAGGCCCTTCCAGAGCCCAGAGTCATTGATTCCCAGGTCTGCCTCACAGTTGGCCTCTGGCCTTTTTTTTTTTTTTTTTTTTTTT
>NW_026072328.1:0-2296 GCF_014885135.2 Alexandromys fortis
AGGATAGGGTCATTTCAGGTTCCCTATCCTCAGCTTCCCATGGAACTAACTGGAGACATCGCCTTGGGATGTTTAATAATAGGGAATGGTTTTTCTTTTTACATATTTGTCATCTTCTCTCATATAGTACAACCCAACTACAGTTTCTCCTCCCTCCACTCCTGCCTAGTCCCCCAAACTTACCTCCTCTCCCCCATGGATCTACTTCTCCTCTGTTTATTATAGATGTATGCTTCCTCCAGAACATGTTATAAGCACACACTCTTGAATATTAGTTGGTTATAGATGTATGGTTTTATCTGATATTTTCTGTGCTGACCAGATGGTTTCAGCACAGAATTCTACAAGATTTTTAAAGAAGAATTAATACTAATACTCTTCAAATTGTTCCACATAGTAGAAACAGAAGGAATAGTCTCAAACTTTTTTTTTACAAGGCTACAATTACCCTGATACCCAAATCACACAAAGACATTACTAAGAAAGAGAATTACAAACAAATATCACTCATGGATGTTGATGCAAAAGTACCAAATAAAATACTGGTAAACTAAATTCAAGAACATATTAGAAAAATCATCTGCTGACTAAATAGGCTTCATCCCAGAGATACAGGTATGGTTCAATATAAGAGAGTGTCATTGTAATCCAGCATATAACAAACTGAAAAGAAACAAAAAAAACTCCACATGATCATACCATTAGATGCTTAAAAAGCCTTCGACAAAATATAACATTCCTTCATGATAAAGGTCTTGGAAAGAGCAGGGCTACAAGGGATACCTAAACATAATAAAGGCAATATACAGCAAGCCAACAGCCAACATCAAACTAAATAGAGAGAAACTCAGTGTGATCCCACTGAAGTCAGGAATAAGACAAATTGTCCACTCTCTCCATCTCTATTCAATATAGTACTTGAGGTTTTAGCTAGAGCAATATGACAACAAAGGGCGTTCAAAGGCACATAAATCAGAAGTCAAACTCTCACTATTTGCTGATGATAGGATAGTTTACATAAGTGACCCCAAAAATCCTAACAAAGAACTTCTATAACTCACAAATCCCTTCAGTAATATAGCAGGGTACAAGATTAATTAAAAAAAATCAGTAGCCCTCCTTTATATGAATAATAAATGGACTAAGAAAAAAATCAGAGAAACAACACCCTTCACAATAGCCATAAATAACATAAAATATCTTTGAGTAATTCTAACCAAACAGGTGGAGGACCTGTATGACAAGAACTTTAAATCTTTGAAGAAAGAAATTGAAGAAGACACCAGAAAGTGGAAAGATCTCCCATGCTGTTGGGTAGGTAGAATTAACATAGTAAAAATGGCAAAAGCAATCTACAGATTCAATGCAATGCTCATCAAAATCCCAGCAAAATTTTTCACAGACCTTGAAAGACCATGAAGTACTGAACTTCATATTGAAAAGTAAAAAAAACATAGGATAGCCAAAACAATCCTGTACAATAAAGGAACTTCTGGAGGCATCACAATCCTTGACTTTAAACTCAACTATAGAGCTACAATACCAAAAACAACCTGATATTGGCATAAAAACAAATAGGAGGACCAATAGAACTGAATCCATGACATGGATATTAATCCACAGAACTACAAACACCTGATTTTTGACAAAGAAGCAAAAAATATCAAATGGAAAAAAGAGAGCATCTTCAACAAATGGTGCTGGCATAACTGGATATCAACATGTAGGAGAATGAAAATAGATCCATATCTATCACCATGCACAAAAATCAAGTCCAAATGAATACAAAACCTTAACATAAAACCAACCGCACTGAACCTCAAAGAAGAAGAGCAAGTGGGAAGTATATTAGAACTCATTGGCAGAGAAGACCACTTCCTAAATATGACCCCAGTGGCACAGACACTGAGAGAAATAATTAATAAATGGGACCTCTTGAAACTAAGAAGCTTCTGTAAAACACAGGACATGGTCAACATTACAAAATGGCAGCCTACAGAATGGTAAAAGATTTTCATTAACCCCACTTCAGACAGAGGGTGATATCTAAAATATATAAAGAATTCAAGAAATTGGTCATCAAAAGAACAAATAACCCAATAAAAAATGGGGTACAGACCTAACCAGAGAACTCTCAACAGATGAATCTAAAATGGCTGAAAGACACTTAAGGGAATGCTCAACATCTAAGCCATCATAGAAATACATATCAAAACAATGCTGAGATTCAACCTTATACCTGTAAAAATGGCCAAGATCAAAAACATTGATGACAACTTATGCTGGAGAGGATGTG
>NW_026072329.1:0-2290 GCF_014885135.2 Alexandromys fortis
AAGTCCCCCTCCCTCGTCAGCCCAAAGAGCAATCAGGGTTCCATGCCCTGTGGGAAGTCCAAGGACCACCCACCTCCATCCAGGTCAAGTAAGGTGAGCATCTAGTGTTTCTTTACCATTTGTCTCTGGGACAACAGCCGAGGTCAGTTAACCAGCATAGCTGCAAAAGTGTAGTTAGATAGCGTCTTGTTATGAAATGGTCAGAGGACAGTTTCTCTCAGTTGAAGATGTGTTATTTTGAGTGTTTGCTACATCAGCTCACTGCCAAGCCCTTAGTTTTGTTCTCCGAAGAGCCCGAAGCTACTCATAGCTGAATGTGTTGGCTGGATTGGGATACAATTCTGCCTGCCTGAAGCCCTATCACCCCCACAAGCCCTTCAGGCGAATGGTTTTCCCATGGACATCTACAGACAGGTCATCAGGGGTCGGGGAGGTTGTTTTAGGGAACATGATTTTTTTTCTGTAGGAAAATGGGTCAAACTTTAAATACTGGACATTCTACAACTACACTAGAGCTCAAATCTGAGCACAGCTGCTGTCCTAGGGGAGCCATCATGGGCTGCCCCTAGGGCCCGCACAGTGAGGGCTGCCAACTTGCTGCTTGTGCAGAAACTGGCAAAGGCCGAGTCTTGGACTCCCACCTAGGCTATGTACCCCTTACAGGTTGCCCTCTGCGTGTGGGGTTGGTGCGGGAGGAAAATCCAAGGGAGGCTAAGGAGATCGAAGGATAATCTTTTGTAACTTTTCGTAGCTTTGCTTTTCCCAGCATCCTCCCCGGCACATTTTCCACAGCGGAGAGAGTCTACCTTAGCGTCTCTGGCTTCCCTACCAACTTTGTTCCTGCACTTTGTTGTAGTGTTAAACGTGTGTTTTGGAAAATGAATTAAAACCATCTACAGGAAAAGATTGTTTTGCTGAAACACAAAAAGTTTTTGTAAGCAAAATAGACTTTTAAATAACATTTTGTTGGTACCAACTGAGTAGTAAAATGTGTTTTCCTTTTATGCCCAAGGCTCTGAGTTTGAGTCACAGCAAAAATAAACAAACAAAAAACAACAAAAACCTCAATAAATAACGAAAAACTCCAATCAAAAGAAAAACAAAACAAAATAAAGGTATGCCTGTTGTTCAAATTGTTAAAAAGAAGCTGGATTCATTAGTGTGAAGATGGCCACTGAACAGGTGCTATCCTGGCTGCCACCGTCGACAGAGGCTGTAACAGGTTCTATCCTGGCTGCCACTGTTGGCAGAGGCCGTCATGGGCAATTCCTGGGATTTTGTGGAGCTGGGGTTTGCATTTCTAGACTATTGCCCAAACATCAGGTCCTAAGAACAAATTCTTGTTTTCTTTTAAAATGCGTTCTCATTTTTATTGAGATATAGTTTACATGCAACAAAACCCACAGGGCACATTCTTATTTCTCGAATAGGCTGCTGCATATACTGTGTGTGAATGTAAAGTTCTATATGTTTTCCCGGAGAACCTAGACAGCAATGAGGACCCTAAGAGAGACATACATAGATCTAATCTACATGGGAAGTAGGAAAAGACAAGGTCTCCTGAGTAAATTGGGAGCACGGGGCCTTGGGGGAGGGTTGAAGGGGAGGGAGGAGGCAGGTAGAGGAGCAGAGAAAAATGTAGAGCTCAATAAAAATCAATAAAATAAAAAAGTTCTATATGTTTAAAAGTTTCAAGAAGAGAGGAATCTTTTCTCTGAATAATCTCATTGTGTTTCTGATTGAATGTATGCAGCATTCAATGACTGTAAATTCCATTCATGAGCACCCTTTTGTAGGCACTTCACAAGATTGCTTCTAGTCCTCAGTTTGTATATAAGTATAATGACAAGGGAGAAATGACCGAAAATAGTTACTTAAATACAGGGTTGTTTTCTAGAACACATTTTTTTTGAATAATTTTTGTACTTACAATAATCATATTTTTATAATTAATTTTATAAGTAAGGATAATTCTAAAGGAATTCTAATTCTAAAAGTCTTTTTTTGTTGTGTGACAAGGTCTTACTCTGTGACCAGGTTGGAAGTATGAGTCACCTGGTTCTGAAGCTCTGATGCTGATAATTTAAGAGAGACTTTTGCCATTTGAGAACAGCTCACACAAACCCCATATTTTAAAAATCCAGTTCCTTTTCTGACTCACTGACTTTTGATCTTAACCTGACTTTAAGAAGTTCACTGTGAGAGCTAAAAGGCTTTATTAAAAGTGTCTTATCCTGGGGGATGGGTGCTAGAGAGGCCTCCCCCCCCCCCCCCCCCCCCCCCCCCCCCC
>NW_026072330.1:0-2301 GCF_014885135.2 Alexandromys fortis
CACCTGGAACTTAGACACGCACACACATACTTAATTACTCACCCGGAGTTCATACACAAACCCACACACCTGCTGACTCACCTGGAGCTCAGACACACCACCCCCACATACCTTCTGACTCACCTGAAGCTCAGACACACACCCACACATGCTGACTCACCTAGTGCTTAAATATACAGCCACACCTGCTGACTCACCTGGAGCTCACATACACCACACACCTGCTGACTCACTTGGAGGCCAGGCACACTTCCACACACCTGCTGACTCACCTGGAGCTCATACATCCCACAAACACACACCTGCTGACTCTTCTGGAGCTCAGACACACCTACACACCTGCTGAGTCTCCTGGAGCGCAGACACACCTACACACACACACACACACACACACACACACACACACACACACACTCTGATTCACCTGCAGCTCAGCTCCATCCCATCTGTTCTCTTTCCCGGGCTGCTGTGATTCACATTGTCTGTGCTGCTGTTTCCTCCAGGTATAGATATTCCCTTGTGGAAGGAGGATGACAGGGCTCTGGAAATATGCAAATATCAAGGTTCCTGCCCTGTTTATGTCTCTGTCCTGACTTCCTCTGATGATGAACTGTGGTCTATGGTCTGTGATCTGTGATCTGGAAGTGTAATCCAAACAAAACCTCTCCTCCCCGACTTGCTTTGGCCATGATTTCTCATTGCAGCAATAGGAACCCTAACTAGGACGCACTGTCTTTGTCATTATCTACCACTTCTGGCTCTTACAGTCTTTCCACCACTTTTTCTGCAATGGTCCCTGAGCCTTGGAAAGAAGGGGTACAGAATATATGTCCCACTTAGGAATGAAAATCTTCAGTCTTATTCTCTTCATCACCAACCAATGCAAAGAGAAAATTCTCACATCACGGCTGAGAGCTGCGTTGATCTGAGGGTCTAGCAATGAGTCATCAGGATCAGTTCAGCACTGTGTCCGTTGCACAGTAGGTTTTCCCCTTGGTCCTGTGACCTGTCTAGCCACAGATCCCTGGCCTGGTAATTGTGCTAGGTGCAGACGTCTTCCCGCGGAGGGGGCTTAATCAGGAGATGGGTTGGTTACCATGGGGTATTTGTGTCACTGTTGTTCAGTGGACATGTCTTGCCAAGCAGTCATTACTGTAGCTTTCAGTGTTCACAGCTGGGAAAGTCTGAAGGTTACTCTTCTCTGGTGGAGTGCATAGAACCTTCAGGCACTGTGAAAGCTAGCCAAAAGGAATGAAGCTTCCGGGACACATCACTTTGACTTCTCTGTGTTCTGTGACTCAAATACGTGGTGTCTTCAGCAATGGGATCTTATTATAGAGTCCTGGGGTTATCCAAAGCATTGACACTAACATGTAATCTTCGGGGGTCTATGAGACTTCATTAATCAGCAACCCCAAAAGAAGTAAGCCATTCTTGGTATCCAGCTTTTTCTTTGTTAGTCAGTGGTGTCTAAGAGGAGCAATGGCACCCTGTTCATTATAGGGTATGAGCATATATATATCATATCTCACAAACAGTGTGGTACATAGGCTTCCCCAGCACCGGTTCAGCTATCTTCAGTGTTATGTATCCCTCCCATATTTCCTCCTTTACCATGACCTCCTACCCTCCCCAATTTCCCAATCCCTATTCTAAATCTAAACCCCTTTAAACCTTTGTACCATGGGTTCCTTGTCCCCCTTCCTTGGTCCCTGGAAAGCCCCCCACTGTCTGTGGCCCCTCACTAATTTCCTGGCTTCTGTGAGTGTTTCAAATGAAACATGTATCTGAAAACTCAAAGATAACATATACAAAGGACAGAAAATGAGTCAGTCTTTCTGTGTTTTACCATAGTAACAAAAAGTAATTAAAACACACTGAGAAATCAATAAACAGATAATTGTAGAACATTTTAAATTACCAGGGGTGAGGTTGGGAAGAGGGCTCAGTTGGTAAAGTGTTTGCTAGGCATGCGTGAAGACTAGAGCTTGATCCCCAGCACCCACAGTCAAGCTAGGCAGGGAGGTACTGGTCTGTCATTCCACCAGCTGTAGGTGAGAAGATCACACAAGAAACTTACTGGTCAGGTCAGCAAGCCTAAAGAATCAGGATATCTCAGCTAAGAACAGTTAAGCATTACAGAGACACTGTGTCACAAATGAGGAAGCTGAAGAGAAATAAGGAGGATTAAAAGGATGTTAGGAGGGGATGAAAATTTGTAAGGAGAATAAAGAGATGTAAGGATGATGGAGAGATGTGAGGAGGAGGATGGAGAGATGTGAGGAGGATGGAGAGATGTGA
>NW_026072331.1:0-2243 GCF_014885135.2 Alexandromys fortis
GAGAGATGGCTCAGTGGTTAAGAGCACTGTCTGCTCTTCCAGAGGTCCTGAGTTCAATTCCCAGCAACCACATGGTGGCTCACAACCATCTGTAAACGCCCTCTTCTGGCCTTCAGGCATACAGACAGAATATTGTATACATAATAAATAAATAAATATTTAAAAAAAATAGAAATAAAAAGTTGTATAAATTGAGGGCTGGAGAGATTGCTCAGTGGTTAAGAACACTGGCTGGTCGTGCGAAGGACCCAGGTTCAGCTGCCACGTTGCTGAAAAAGGCATTGACTTACATAGGCACCATTGAAGGCAGAAAGATGTGTCACTGCTCTGACCCTGCACAGTGAGGCCACACCCTGGAGCAAAGACAATCAGCACAATGAGAACTAGATTGCTCCCCCAAAGTGATGATAGCATGCATGACCACCTTGCGGAACTGGAACTGAGACCTGATCAGTCAGACCACACCCTGCCAAGGCCTGCTTAGTTATGATTACCTCTTCCCTTGCCCCATTCATCCTCTACGTACCCCTAATTGATGTCCACCAGGAAGGTGGACTGGAGGCCACTGAACCTTTTTATCTATTCTTCCCATTGTGGCCAGATTAGGGAGTTCCTCCCCTTTCTGCTTTTACTCCCCACCACTCTAAATCTTTAATTAGCATATCTGCAAGGGTGGCCAAGACCTTCGGGGCTGCCAGTTTTATAATTTTTTAAAAATGCTGCAAGATCCCCGGCGACAGTAGGCGGCAGGAATGCTGTAGGTCCCAAAAGATGGTAGCAGGCCATGTGGCGGCAAACAGCCGACTCTGGGAGCAGCCAGTCCCAGGCTGAGATGGCTGCCGGTCCCGAGCAATGGCTGGTCCCAGGCAGGGAGACACATGGTTTGGCCAGAGCCAAAGGTTTTGCTCTAAAGACTCCAGTCACACTGACTGCCATTCCAAACCAGGAGCTTTCTGCAAAGGAAGACCCAGTATGGACACAAATTTCACTTCTCCCGGGAGATTAGTAGCAGGGTGACTGGGTCATGTAGTCTACACATAGTTTTAAATCTTACTTTTTTATTTTTAACACTGTGTGTGTATGTGTGTGTGTGTGTGTGTGTGTGTGTGTGTGTGTGTGTGTGTGTGTGTGTGTGTGTTTGGAATTATGGGCATGTAGGTGCAGGTGCTTACAAAGACCAGAGACATCAGATCGTCTTAGAGCTGCAGTTACAAGTAGCTGTGAGCTCTTTGTGTGGGTGCTGGGAACTGAACTCAAACCCACTGCTAAACCAGTGCAGGCCCCAACCCTTCTGTACATTTCATATTTAAAGAATCTGGGGCTGAGCTGGGCTGCGGTGGCACACACCTTTCATCCCAGCACTCGGGAGACAGAGGCGGGCAGATCTCTGTGAGTTCGAAGCCAGCCTGGTCTACAAGAGCTAGTTCCAGGACAGGCTCTAAAAAAATAAAATAAAATAAAAAGAATCTGGGGCTGCTGGAGAGATGGCTCAGCGGTTAAGAACACTGGCTGCTCTTCCAGAGGATCCAGGTTCAATTCCCAGCACCCACATGGCAGCTCACAACTCTATAAACTCCAGTTCCAGGGGATTCAACACCCTCACACAGACATACAGGCAGGCAATACACAATGTACATGAAATAAAAATAAATTATTTAAAAAAGAGTATTTGACAAAGAGTCTGTTCAATTTTAGATTCCTACAAATTTGAGGGGGAAATTTTTGTTTTTGATTTTCGAGACAGGGTTTCTCTGTAGCTTTGGAGCCTGTCCTGAAACTCGCTCTCTAGGCTGGCCTCAAACTCACAGAGATCCGCCTGCCTCTGCCTCCCCAGTGCTGGAATTAAAGGTGTGTGCCACCACCACCCAGCTATTTTTAAAGATTTATTTTAAATGTATATGTATTTTGCCTGTATATATGTAGCTGCACCGTACATATATTTTGCCTGGTTTCTGTGGAGGTCAGAAGAGGGCATTGGATCCCTTGAAGCTGAAGTCACAGAGATTGCAAACTGCCATTTGGGTGCTGAGAACCAAATCCAGGTTAGCCACATAGCTCACTGTCTTCAACACTGGGCAGTCTCTCTAGCCACTTAAACTAATTTTTAATTATCTAGATGTTTCTTCCCTGTAGAAACAGGACATCAAACTCATTTTGTATTTTCTTGAACCCCTGATCTTCCTGTCTCCACTTCCCAAGTATTGAGATTACAAGTGTATGCCACATTTTAATTGTACAATTTT
>NW_026072332.1:0-517 GCF_014885135.2 Alexandromys fortis
ACAGTTCAAGGGACTCCAATACCCTTTTCTGGCCTCCCTGGAAACCTGGCATGCATGCAATATACAGACACACATGTCGACAAGACACCCATACACAAATATAAAAATATATAAAAATAAATAAACATGTATACACACACACACACACACACTTTTTTTTAAAAGAAAGAGCCAGGTGGTAGTGACACAAACCTTTAATCACTGCACTTGGGAAGCAGAGGCAGGCAGATCTCTTAGTTCGAGGCCAGCCTGGTCTACACAATGAATTATAGGACAGCCAAGGCTACACAGAGAAACACTGACTTGAAAAGATAAAGAAATGAGGAGAACTACAAAACTAAACTTAACAAATGCATGTCAAATATCTGTATTTTAAGAATCTCAAAAGCTAAAAAAAAGAAAAAAAAAGTTCGAGACCAGCCTGGTCTACAGAGCTAGTTCCAGGACAGGCTCCAAAGCCACAGAGAAACCCTGTCTCGAAAAACCAAAAAAAAAAAAAAAGAAAAAAAAAAAAAAA
>NW_026072332.1:7039-7769 GCF_014885135.2 Alexandromys fortis
GAAAGGAAAGGAAAGGAAAGGAAAGGAAAGGAAAGGAAAGGAAAGGAAAGAAAGAAAGAAAGAAAGAAAGAAAGAAAGAAAGAAAGAAAGAAAGAAAGAAAGAAAGAAAGAAAGGAAAAGGTTTTGCACCGGGCACAGTGGTGGGATGCACCTTTGATCCCAGAACTTGGGAGGCAGAGGCAGGTGGCCCTCTGTGAGTTTGAGGCCAGCCTGGTCTACAGAGAGAATTTCAGGACTGACCCCATAGCTCCTGGGAAACACTGTCTAGAAACAACCAAAGAGGAGGGAAAGTGCTTGAGCTGGACTTGGTAGTGCGCTCCTATAATCCCAGCACTCAGGCGGATCTCTGTGGGTTAGATGCCAGTCTGGTCTACGGAGCAAGTTCTAGGACAGCAAGGTCTGCCACTCAGAGAAACCCTGCTTTTAAAAAAAAGATATCACACACTTTGACAACTTGTCAGACCACTTTGCTAAAGAGACCCAGGTGATGGGTCAATAGTGGGTGTGGCCATAACTTGACTATTTAAAGTTACTCTCACTTCTGGACTATGAAGATGGATGTGAGGGCTCAATGGGTCTCTTTGCCTCTCTTCCCAGTTTAACCAAATTAAATAAATTTCCTGTGATTGCCCATTTTCTATCCATTTTGCTATTCCAGGCTTAATATTTGCTATTATGAAAGACAACTGGCTGAACCTGGCTTGAGATAATAATTGTGACATCAAGTTTG
>NW_026072333.1:0-662 GCF_014885135.2 Alexandromys fortis
TTAGATGTAACTTTACAGAAAGACATGTAGATGGCAGAATAACCTCTAAATACAAACTATTTTTTCAGTTTATAGAAAATATTTCATGTATGAATATATGTCATATATTATATGCCTAATTTAGATAGTTTAATGCATTTAGTTATGTTTAGAATAAAATCTCTGTACCATAAAACCAATCTCTGAGACACAAATAAATAAGTATTGATGAATCAATAATGATATTATAGATCCTCCCACCTAAATTTTGGAGGAATAGATTTTGTACTGGTATGTCAACTAATGACCAATTCCTGTCAAACTTATCTTAGTTTTTCTGTGGGTCAAACTTGGTTGACAAACATTTTACTCTCCCTAATAACTTTATATATTATAAGATTACCTATCTTATTTGAGAGAGATATTGTACCATTTTTTAAACATGGATTGTTTTCTCTGGGATATATAACAGTACAAGTTTTTCCTATGCACTATTCTAGTGATCAATAACTTACTTGACACAATAGCATGTAATGCTTTAGGAGATATGGTAATATCTAGAGTCCTGTTAAGGCATTTGATTTACTATTTTTAGTGAAAATATATGTAGTTCATAAACAAAAATAAAATCCAAATATATAAAGATTACATTCAAAATAAAATAAAAGAGTTAATAGATTTCC
>NW_026072333.1:6401-7238 GCF_014885135.2 Alexandromys fortis
TGCCTGGGGTGGCCCGCTGATAAATGTATGCTTTGTTGTATGAAAAGCAAAACACATTCTGAATCTGAGGGACATGCTAGAGAACTTAGGATAAACATGTGGAGCTGAGGGATCAAGACCAGCAGTGTTCCCTAAAGTGCCTCCCATCTTCAGCCAAGCATATTGCCACAGCCCTAGGATTGCTTACACTTCAGGATCATGAAGTTTGGGAGCCTCTTAGCAAACAAAACCAAGCTATGTAAATCTGAATCAAATTTCATCCCAATACAACATGTACCCCTTGCTCAAAGTTATTCAGCATCAAAGACATGAAATAGAGAAATTGGCTTTGCCTAAGTTCATTCATTTACCATTAAATACTAGTCTTTCTTATCAAACTTTAGGTTTTTTTAAATTATGTTTTGGTAAATATATAAACATATACCCATGACCTTTTTGTTTTCTATTTATGAAAAAAATGTTTTTACCTAAACTTTCATACACCGTGTTTTTTCATTCACTTCTGTATTGTAATCCCAGGCTGCAGCCTGAAAATTCTGTTTTTTTTTTAGTTGTTGCAAAAATAAAAAATTCCGCCTTCTCCCTGTTTCCCATTTCCCTCCCCCTCCTCACACACATCGCCCCCTCCCTCCCCTCCCCTCCCCCTCCCCCCACTCCATTCCCACTCCCTCTCCAGAATGAAGAGCAGTCCAGATTCCCTGCCCTGTGGGAAGTTCAAGGTCCTCCCACTTCTATCCAGGTCCAGGAGGGTGAGCATCCAAACGGGCTAGGCTCCCACCAAGCCAGTTCATGCATTAGGATCAAAACCTAGTGCCATTGTCCTTGGCTTCTCATCAG
>NW_026072334.1:0-2253 GCF_014885135.2 Alexandromys fortis
AAACTCACAAATCAGAATTCTCTGCTTGAATGGAAAATAGAGATCCAGTTCAACAATCCAGCAATCTGAAAGAGCAGCCAGCGAAAAAGGGGAAGGGGTGGATGCAGGCTCTGAATCTGCATATATGGTCTAAGAGGTCACACCCAAGTAGGCAGGTAACCATAAGCTGTAAGATTTCCTACAGCACTTCCCTCTTTTGTTTAAATAAGAGAGTTCTGAGCCTAATATAAAATTATATACAATAAGAACAAAAATCCTATCCTAACTAGTTTAAATCTTGTATAATAAATAACTTGGCCAAGTCATGAGAGGAAAGTAACTACAATTATGAAGTCTTTAACCCATCGAAGATCCAAGAAGGGAAATAATATTACTTGAGTATTCAGAAGTGCAATCAAGCAACTTCCAAAATGTGCAACAAATGACAGAGATAACTGGCTACTTGGGTAATTCCCCAAAGTCTCATATGCAATGTTGGAGCAACCAATTTTGGCTAAGGCCTAGAATAACTGACAGACCATTTTCAAAGGCAGGAAAAAAATTTCAAAACTGTCTTATCCTCTCTTGGCAAGATTTGACAATCCTGCTTATCCATTTTCAGATACTATGTATCTTGTTAGTAGTTGAGGTATGGGCATTTCTTTGCCCAAAGGCCAGTTTTGCCAAGGAGAAAACAAGCTCCAAGTGGAGTGTCTTTGGTGCTCAATGTTCTCTTGGGATTAGATCAATGCTGTCAGGAGCAATCGTGTCTCACTTCAACAGAACCCTAAGTTATTTAAATGACATTTTTAAAGCTCTTTCAAGTGGTTGAAGGTTATCTATCTATGCAGAATATAATCTCTATGTATCTGAAGAACCTGATTAGTCTAAGTATGACAAATATAGATGACAATTGATCTATAATTCTTAATACCTATATAACTTAAGGCTTAAGAAAATAAACAACTGTGCAATAAATGAGGGCAATGACCTCAAAATATAAACAATATATAAGTATCTTGATCAGAGGCAGAAGTGTAGATTGCAATATAATAATTATATATCAAAGGATAGAAGATGTTTCTTTATAGTCATCTACCTCCCCTGGCTCTTCAGCTTTTTCCATCCCCAATTCTACCTTAGAAGTGGGTGCAGCAGATATTTTTCTTTTAGGGATGAGAACTCTTCATTCTCTTATTCTCTGAGCTTTGGCCAGTTGTGGGTCTCTGTGTCAGTCACAATCTACTGCAGATGGAAGTTTCTTAAATGAGAATTGAGAGACACATGTATCTATGGGTACAGAAGTAAGTTATTAGGAACTAGTTAAGACTATGTCCATTTAGTAGTATATCAGTCGTAGGTTCTTCCCTAGGACCTATTACCTGTCTATCCATAGGTAGTTGTTTCAGTAGCAGAGCCAGATATGAGTTCATATTGTGGAACAAGTCTTAAATCCAAGCACAAAGTAGGTAGTTACTCCCACAACTTCCCCGCCACTGTTGGACCAGTGAGTGTGTATTGCCAGGCCAGTCATTGTTGTAGCTCAGTTAGAACCGTTGATTGCTTTTCTCCTCAGGTATTGTGCATAGCACCTTCCAGCACTCTGAAAGCTATCCAGTAGGGAAGAAACTTCCAGGTCATTATCATCGTGAATCCGTCATATTTTATATCTTAGTCATGAGGTGTCTGCAGCAGTAGTCTTACTATCAAGTTCTGGAGGGCGGCAAAGAACAATGTCGATCTTTGTAATGTTTAGGGATCCATGGGACTTCATTGTCCAATAACTTCAAAAGCGGTAGCCTGTTCCTGGCACTGGGTATTTTATTTTATCCTCTGATGTCTAGGACAGGCATTGTTACCCTGTGTAGGGTAACTCCTTTTCCTACCACCCCTCTCTCTGTCTCTGTCTCTGTCTCTGTCTCTGTCTCTGTCTCTCTCTCTCTCTATGTGTATATGGAAGCTTTTATATTCATCTGTATCCATAGGTTTCCTTATACTCTATTCAAAAGGTCTTTCAGGGTATTTATCCATCCCTCTACTCCCTCTTTAAGAAAGCATGGATAAAGCGGGTATTTAGCTTACAGTAAAATCCATCCATAGGGGAAATGTCACATGGAATGAACTTTGCAGATGACAGTGTGCTCCAGTGCCCAAAGGCCAAACCTTTAAGATAATAGGTTTGTTTGTTTATTTATTTATTAAAGATTTCTGTCTCTTCCCCACTGCCGCCTCCCCTTTCCCTCCCCCTCCCCCAATCAAGTCCCCCTCCCTCGT
>NW_026072335.1:0-2297 GCF_014885135.2 Alexandromys fortis
TTACATGTACAATACAGTGTTCTGCCGCCATGTATGCCTGCAGGCCAGAAGAGGGCACCAGATCTCATTTTAGATGGTTGTGAGCCACCATGTGGTTGCTGGGAATTGAACTCAGGACCCCTGGAAGAACAGTCAGTGTCCTTAACCTCTGAGCCATCTCTCCAGCCCCCTTGTTGTTTATCTTAACTTACAAATATTTGTTCACAAAAAAATCTTCATCTTGTAGAGAAGAGTTAAAATATATTAAGCATATGTGTTATTTTTATTTAATCTTAAAAACTTTTCCTTATGTGGATATTTTTTTTTGTTTCATTTGCCTTGGTCTGAGATGGTTACATTAGAGGACTCGTCCAGTCAGCTGACAATGATAGTACTCTGCTGACTTTATGAAGAAATTAGACAGTCTTCTTAATTATGGTGTTTTTTTTCTGACTAAAGATAAAGTACATGTTAACCACTACTGCTAGGCTATCTCATTGCACAAGGATGACTTCATCCGGGTTTTGCTATGATCTGATTGCTCACCGTAAGAATATTTGGAGAATTGTAAGTACCAAGTAAGGCACATAACAATATAGATAATGTTTCCTTTTAAGATAAACCCAAGTATTGAGACAGGCTAGTTTTAACAAATTAAATTGTATAGTAAAGGCCTCTTTTCTTAATTGATATAATTCAGCTTAAAATCATTAAGAACATTTGAATACAACAGAAACTAGAATTTATGTGGTTCATCTTAGGTATAAAATAAAATTTTTTATTCCTAATGTTATCCCTTTGTTTGCTTCGTTATAACGGCAGTTGGTGATTCAACAACCAAAACGGCAAGTTTTTGTTTTGTTGTTGTTACTGTTACAACTTTGACACCATGGAAATCTCAGCGCCTTTGAAAGTTCTGGGCATGTTTAACCGGGACTGTTGCACACTTATAACTTCTTTTACATGTCTTAAAGCTTATTTAAGGTATTTTAACATGGTTTGTATTTTCTCATTTCTTTATTAGAGCCAAATACCACAAGTTGAAATATGGGACAGAACTGAATCAGGGAGACATGAAGCCTCCAAGCTATGATTCTGGTAAGCTACTTATAACGGAAGTTTAGGTTAAATCTAATATTTTGTAGAAAAATTTGAAACTATAAGTTAGCATCTATTTGCGTGTTATTTTTGTTGTCTTGTTTTGGAAACGAATCATTTCGTGTCCTGAGCTCATTCTGTAGCACTTTTCAGTTCACCGTGTTCTGCCTGTGTTTTACATGTAGTAGAAGGTTCATGGGGTGGCTGCACCAGCCACTTCTTAGTGTGTCTTCCTCGCATTAACTGACACGTTTGGCATGAGAAAACCAAAGTGCATGCTGTTCTGAAATCCCGTTGAAGAGCAGAACTATGGAAACATGAAGTTTCTTCTCTGAGCATAAGGGAATTGGCGAATCCCTTACGCATGATGCCTCAGTGGGCTGGGGATGTACGTTCAGTCCTCAGTACTACCAGCAGCAAAAAGCAAACAAACTTGACTCCTTAGTGAACTTTCTTACTTAGTGGAACACAGGGTATGTTCATTAGCAGATGTAAATGAAGAGTGAGGAAAATTGTACAACAGTTATTACCACACTTAATTTCTGTCCTATTTCAGATGTAATTCTTATTCAAATAGTGAAGGTATTAGCAATCATTTGTATGTCATTTATTAAAATCCCTACTTGTAATTTTAAGAGCTTCATTAACTTTAATCATTTAGTGAAGATATTGTTATTCTCATTTTATCTATGCAAAACTAAAGGTCACGAAGTTGGAGAATTTCCTGAGGTTAACCAGTCATTAAATGCTGTGGTAAATGGGTGAGCTCAGGCTTACCAGACTCAGAAATTGACACTCTTCCCGTTTTCCACATTTGAGTGCAATGGAGAAGCTCTCCAAAGTGGATTTTAAATGTAAGGGTCTCACTTTACATCCCAGAATATTTCAAGTATGTTCTTGAGGTTTTCCCAAATTCTTAGTTATCTGTTGTCTCTCGGTTGACCTCTAATTTATTAATTTGAGTTTTCTATGTCTTTTAGCTAATTCAGCTCAGGGTTGTCAGTCCTGTTTATCTTTTCAAGGTCCTAGCTCATCATTTCTTTCATTCTTTACACTTTTTCCGTTTCATTTATTTCTGCTCCGGTTTTGATAATTTCTTTTCACCTGTTCCTTTTTTTTTTTTCAAATTATTTATTTATTTATTATGTATACAATATTCTTTCTACATGTATGCCTGCAGGCCAGAAGAGGGCACCAGACCTCATTACAGATGGTTGTGA
>NW_026072336.1:0-2295 GCF_014885135.2 Alexandromys fortis
ATCAAAACAACTCTGAGATTCCATCTTACACCTGTAAGAATGGCCAAGATCAAAAACACTGATGACAACTTAAGCTGGAGAGGTTGTGGGGTAAAGGGAACACTTCTGTATTGCTGGTGGGAATGCAAACTGGTACAGACTCTTTGGATATCAGTATGGTGATTTCTTAGAAAATTAGGAAACAACCTACCTCAAGACCCAGAAATACCACTTTTGGGTATATACCCAAAGGATGCTCAATCATACCACAAGGACATGTGCTCAACTATGTTCATAGCAGCATTGTTTGTCATAGCCAGAACCTGGAAACAACCTAAATGCCCCTCAACCAAAGAATGGATAAGGAAAATGTGGTATATTTACACAATGGAGTACTACACAGCATAAAAAAATAACGACATCTTGAAATTTGCAGGCAAATGAAGCTAGAAAACATCATATTGAGTGAAGTAACCCAGACCCAGAAAGACAAATTATCATATGTATTAACTAATAAGTGGTTTTTAGACATAAAGCAAAGAAAAATAGCCCACAAATCACAATCCCAGAGAACCGAGACAACAATGAAGACCCTAAGAGAGACATACATGGACCTAATCTACATGGGAAGTAGAAAAAGACAAGATCTCCTGAGTAAATTGGGAGTATGGGGACCATGGGAGATGGCTGAAGGGGAGGGGAGAAGAGGGAGGGGAGCAGAGAAATATGTATAGTTCAATAAAATCAATAAAAAGAGAGAGAATTCTACCAATCGAGCTGCAGCTCTGACATCCGAGAGTCTTAAAATTTTTCAGGGGTAAGCAGATTTAAATTTTCTAATGGTCTTTAAAAATATGTATTATTTATTTTTATTTGTGTGTATGTTTGTTTACATATACCACAGCATTCAAAGACTTGAGGAAGCCAGAAAATGATGCTGGACTTGTAGTTACAGGCAGTTGTAAGGTGCCTGATATATATGGTGGTGTGGGAGGTCCTTCTGTCTGTGTGTTGCTTTTATTGGTGAATGAATAAAGAAACTGCTTTGGCCTGTTGATAGGGCAGAACTTAGGTAGGTGGAGGGGGCAGGGAAACCAAATGGCATGCTAGGAGAAAGGAGGCAGAGTCAGAAGCCATGGAGCCACCAGAAACAGACGCTGGGAACTTTAGCTGGTAAGCCACAGCCACGTGGCAATATACAGAATAATAGAGATGGGTTAGGTTAGAGTATGAGTTTAGCCAGAAATACACTTATGCTATTGGCCAAACAGTATAGCAAATAATATGGTTTTCTGTGTGGTTATTTCGTGGCTGGGAGGTCGGGATGAATAAGCGACCCTTCCCCCAATAGTATGTTGGAAAAGGAGCCCAGTCCTTTGCCAAAGTAGTAAGTGTTCTTGTTTGTTTGTTTTTCCAGACAGGGTTTCTCTGTAGCCCTGGCTCCCTACTAACTCGCTCTGTAGACCAGGCTGGCCTTGAACTTACAGAGATCCTCCGCCTGCCTCTGCCTCTTGAGTGCTGGGATTAAAGGCTTGTGCCACCACCACCCAGGGCTTTCAGTAGTGCTGGGAGCCGGGTGGCTGGATTCAGCCCAGCTCGTTCATATAGCGTCTAAGGATGTCTACAGGATAGAGCATGAGTGGGGTACACAGGGCAGCAAGAACATCACGGCTTCTGGAGTCTGGGTCCTTGGGCTTGCTTAATTCCTGAGCTTCTACTTCTCATCCATTAAAGGGGCTGGCATCAGGGTCGCTATGGAGACTCTGGTACAAGTGAGCATTTAGTAGTGTGCCTACCTAGAGCGAAGCCCAGCAGGTAAGGTGAGCCTTGTAGGCCTCAGTAAGCATTGCTGCTGATGGATTTGTCACTAGAAGTTCTATCAAGGTTTCCAAACTGAGCACAAACTCCCTTTGACAAGGAGACACCCTGTAACTGCGGACTTAAGTTACATGACCCACGAATCCCTGTTAGTACATCACTGTTCAAAGACAGGGATCATGTCAAAGCCCTTATACAGACATTCTTCCCAATATAAGAACATTGCATAGAAACCAGCAACAGATAATATGGTATGCATTTTAACCATCAGGGAAAATGTCAGTATTCTAATTTTATTGCCATTATCACTTATTTATTTATTATTATTTCTGCAATACTGGAAATTAAACCCTATACATGCTGGCATACGCTCTACTAGGAACCTGCTTCCCAAGGTGCCTTCTTTTTTTTTTTTTTTTTAATTGAGAAAAGGAAAAAAAAAGTTTCCGCCTCCTCCCAGCCTCCCATTTCCCTCCCCCTCCTCCCACCTTCTCCCCC
>NW_026072337.1:0-2279 GCF_014885135.2 Alexandromys fortis
CTCAAGTCCAAGTGACCCCCAAGGACAGATTCGCAGAGGACTTGACAGTGTGTATTAGTTACTGTTCTGTTGCTGTGATAAGACACCATAACCAAGGCAACATACAGGAAGGAGAATTTACTTGGGGCTTAAGATTCCAGAGGGAGAGGAGCCGTCACCATCACGGTGGGAAAACATGGCAGCAGGCAGGCCTTGGCCATGTGTCTCTTGACATCAGTAGAACAATAACCAGGACACTCTTGGTTCATAACGAACACTCGATTAACTTGTCTATCAAGACATACTTTATGCTGATATTCAACTGTGCTGGGAATTAAAGGTTCAATTCACAACAACTCCTGAGTATTCCTCCCTTAGGATCCCCCCACCCTCCCTCAAGAGGTTTCACTTTTCTGTAGGAAATCTGTCCAAGCAAAGCAGAATGACGGGTTGGTGATGAGGTTGGTTCAGGCAGCTGGGGATAGTAAGGGTCTCTCGTGGGAGGAGCTGCTGCAGAGGAAGTGCTGGGTGACAGAGGCGAAGGGGAGTCAGAGCTGCACTGGTTGTTCAAGGGAAATGTCTAAAGACTTTATAGGGAAAGAAGGCATGATGCGTGAGATTGTTAGTTTCATGGGAAAAACCATGTGTTAGGTGATACAGCACAGCATAGACCGAGGACCATACAAAACAGAACATAGCCCTGGGGAGATGCTTGGAGGGTAAGGTGTTTGCCAGTGTGTGAGGACCCATGTTCTAATCTCCAGAACCCATGGGAAAACTGGAGGGGGGGGCTGGCCTGCGTGTGAGCCCAGCATGTGGGAAATGAAGACAGAATCCTGGAGTGAGCTGGCTTGTCATCCTCGCTGCAAGAGAGCCTGTCTCCATATATAGGGTGAAGAGTGAACAGGGAAGAGACCCAGGGTCAGTCTGGACCTTACATGTATGTACACACACGTGCTTAAACATACACACATATACACACCACACTCATGTGCTTGAACATGCACACTACACACATATATATACACACACACACCACACGTATGCTTGATATGCACACATACACACACCACATGTGCACACGTGCCCAAAAAAGTCTACAACATTGACTGACATGCCCATCCCTCGGGTTTCCTGTGGCAATCCTTAGGTTTCGATGGCCGTAAAGGGGGAGATGTTTGACATCTCGGGCATCATGTTGGGATCACTGGCACCGACTAGTCACTACGACATCCTGGGGTCTACTTCAGCCTTCTGCATGCAGAAAGTGGCAGTGGCTGAGGCTCGACCCCTCCTCCTCCACGACAGTGCTCTGAGGACAGGCTCAGCATTTTATTTCTTGGGGCTTCAAGAGCTCATTTAGGAACAGCACAGTGACAACAAGCAACAGTCGCGAGATGCTACTCAGTAGATCTCACTAGTCTCAATGTGGCCTTGGAGAGTGGGGGCCAAGCGAACAGAGTGAGGACAGGCTCCTCAAGGGAGGGCTCAGAACATAGAGGAGGGGATTTGGGGCGAGCCTTCAGATCCAGATGTCAGAACTGCAGTCACCTCCTGGGTACCGAAGCTCATGAGCCAGTGCTGGACCAAGGGGCTCCATCCCGAAGTCCACCAGAAAGTTGGGGTTCAACTTGAGCCCTCCATTTACAGTGTCTACATCAATTTGCAGCATCACGGAGCCTTCCCTGGAAGACGAAGAAAGGGTGAGAGGTGATATGTGACCAGCACCCCCACCCCAAGATTTGGTGAGGATAAATGGGTTCCTGGGATGGGCAGGGCCCACATGGGCCGTCTGTCTGGTAGGGCACAGGTGGAGTTCCTGAGTTGTCTTCAGAGCCCACGCGATCCTTCTGGAGGCCTGGTGGAGAGGTGATCCTGGACACTGCTGCTCACCTGATGAGGTCGGGGTAAAACTGCTTGTCCCAGGCGCTGTACAGCGACGAGGTGACATAAAGACGCTTCCCATCCAAGCTGAGCTGGATCATCTGAGGGCCTCCAGGAATGCGTTTTCCCTTGGGGAGACAAGAGGTCAGACTCCAAGTGACACACAGATGGGTCCCAGAGCATCCCCCCAGATTCTCCTTGAGCATGGGTCTGAGGGGCCAGTGAGGCCAGGGCGATGTTCTCACCTTGACCACTAGGGGCTCCGGCTGACACTTTAACTCTTGGTCCTCCAGCACCTCCACAGGGCCTCCTTTAACAATGCTGCCCCCAAGGAAGATCTGGGTTCAGGGGTGCAGAGGACAAAGGGGGGCAACAGTGAGAGATACAGTGACGATTAATGTCCATTATCAACCTCA
>NW_026072338.1:0-2281 GCF_014885135.2 Alexandromys fortis
GTGGGGTAACATGTTATCATGGTAGCATATCTGATAAAATGTATCAAATCATCCTTAGAAATAAATAAGCATACTGTTCTATAGCACTGGTGGGAACTTATGTCTCACTATATTCTATTTTATTTCTTATGGACTATACAAAAGAGAAACTTCAGTGCCCCAAGAAAGAAAATGATAAATGGAAATATTAATTACCCCATTTGGATCAAAATTTATTGTTTGTATGTATTAAAATAGCAAGTGCTACCATTGTTTACATATACTCTTACAATATTGATTGAAATATTTTTATAAATGCTTAAGAAGTTATGTTCCTTGATATAATCCTTAAATACTATAAGCCTGTATTACACTCTATGTAATATATACAATTACAATAATAATTTTAAAAGCACATGTATTCCCATTAATCTTAGTTTCATGGTTTTGTCTAATGAAAATAATTCTTAATTTTTATGCATTGCTTATTTGAACATTTTCCTTTTATTTTTGTTTTATTTATTCTTGTTAAAACATTATGCAATATTCTAACATTTTAATTTTTAAAAGAACCCTATTTAGAGTATGTCAACAATTGTTTTTTTTTTTAGAATAAGCATACTAATTAATTACTTAGTAGAGAAATTCAGACACAAGAAAGAAAATCTAGACAGACTGGAGATTACATTATTTCATATGTTTAAAAAAAAATGAAAGAGCGATCTGATTATCAGGATACCTAGAGACCCCATCACCTTTCCATCCTAGAAAAGGGATAAATTGACAGCTGAGATCTAGACAACCAGCACTGATTGATCTTTTATTGAGTAGCTATCACTCTCTAAAACAAAGTGCTCATTTGACCCCTCCCCACCATTGTGCTTGCCAGCTGTTTTTACAAAACGATCAAATGCAGAGGATTTGATATGATAAATTTTATCATAACCTCTGCTCTCAGAACTGTAGACTGAGGTAGATGAAGATTGTATACTATGTGTAGAAATGATATGCTTATATTGTCAAAATAAAATTTAAACTTCAGTGTATGAATTGTAATGTTCAGCTCTTTCAAACTGACATATTCTAAGGTCTGTAACGTTCTGCAGAAAACTAAACTACTTGACTCCAATCACCATATTCAAAATGTTCTTGCAAAGTTTAAATTCTTTGTCATTTTTCTTCCATTTGTTTGAAATTGCTATTCAGAATTTTAAATAATTCATTTACATAAGAATCATTTTCTTAACTCCTGAGACTGTGGACATTTTTATGTAGATTAGAGGGTACTCAGATAAAAAAAAAACTTCAGGAAATAAGAAAAACATATTTCCAAAAGCCAGAATCAGATTATAGATCTAATAAACCGCAGTGAATTTATACGCGAGGAGATGGCGAGACATGACGATGTCATTGAAGGGGATGCAATTTAGGTAAATGTCTATCTGTGTGCGCTGATTTTCTTTTCCGTATACTACAAAAATGATTCGTATATTTCCCCAAATTAATATACATTCTGTAAATCTTCTAAGTTAAGACTGTGCAAAGATCAGTGCATAAAAAACATAGATTAAAATAAGGATTATGACTGGAAAATGCAAACCGGTTTCCCTTTTCTTAATGTGATCATAGTCACACAGAAGAAAATTCTAATGAATCTGGAAAGAAGAAACAAGCCATTCCACTCCCTTTGAGCAGTTTGAATTTTCTAATGAATAGAATAGCTCTTGCTGAGCTTCTCAGTAAACCCAATAAAGCTTTTATTAAAATGAAAAGAACCAGAAAAGACAAGTTTAAAGCAAATGTTCTTTATAGTTTAATAAGTCTCCATTCTTTATAAAAAAAAAATACTGAAGACTTTCATTAAAAAAATCAATAAGACACTCAGAGATAGAGTTTTGCAAAACATCTATTAATTAGGCTTTGAAGGATACTACGTAGCTGGCAGGAACCGTTAATGAAAAAGAAATGCTACTTGAGAATTGCTTTTGAAGGAGTAGTGTTTCAACTCCATAACTATAGGAAATAGGATTTGGAACTGAATATCTGAAGCCAACAGTCATGGGTTGCAATATGTGAACCTAACCGAACCTAAGCCAGAGATTCTGTAGAAAGCCATCTCATCCGTGAGCTGGGGAAGAGTTTTTCAGTTTGACTAACACAGTGTTGAAATAGGAGGCGGCAGGGCTGCGTCCCCAACACCCCGGCCGCTTGGCTAGCTCATGCCCGAAATAACAACACACAAACTGTATTCATTTAAAGAACTGCTTGGCCCATGAACTCTAACCCTTACAGGCTAATTCTC
>NW_026072339.1:0-2294 GCF_014885135.2 Alexandromys fortis
ATGGTCACCATCTCTGGGAACCTTCTCATCATCCTGGCCGTCAGCTGTGACCCTCATCTCCACACACCCATGTACTTCTTCTTGGCCAACCTCTCCAGTGTCGACATCTGCTTTTCCTCAGTCACCGTCCCCAAGGCACTGGTGAATCACATGGTGGGAAGCAAGTCCATCTCTTACAAAGAATGAATGAAACAAATATAATTCTTAATAAAATTAGGCAACAAGGACAAATTACTCCTGAGTGTGATGGCCTATGACCGCTATGTGGCCATTTGTCACCCACTCCACTACACCCTGATGATGAGGCCCAGACTCTGTGTCCTCCTGGTGGTCCTATCTTGGGTCATCACACACCTGCATGCTCTCTTGCACATTCTCCTCATGGTTCGACTCACCTTCTGTTCCCACAATGCAGTGCCCCACTTCTACTGTGACCCCTATCTTGTCCTGAAACTTTCTTGTTCTGATACCTTTATTAATAATGTCACAGCCTTTGCTGAGGGTGGAATGATATTTATGACACCATTTGTATGCATTGTTGTTTCCTATGCCTACATCTGCTCTAAGGTCTTGAAGATGCCCTCTGTCCAGGGGATAAGAAAAGCCATGTCCACTTGTGGTTCCCATCTCACTGTGGTTTGCCTTTTCTACGGGGCGATTCTAGGAGTTTATATGCACCCTTCTTCCTCCTACTCACTACAGGATGCAGTGGCCTCTGTCATCTTCACAGTGGTGACCCCTATGGCCAACCCGTTCATCTATAGCTTGAGGAATCGTGACATCAAAGGAGCCCTAAGGAAGATAATTCTTAGGTCTTAGGAATTTCAAATTCTAGAGCTAAGATGATTCCTAGATGTCATGCATTTTTTTTCCTCTTTAAAGAGATCCAGTTGGGCCCAGTGCTCATCACGACAATGTCAGGGATACTTTTTTTTTTATCTTTTTTTTTATTTATAAAGATTTCTGTCTCTTCCCCACCACCGCCTCCCCTTTCCCTCCCCCTCCCCCAATCAAGTCCCCTTCCCTCGTCAGATGTTTGTAATCATGCTTTCAATTAGGACGCTGACTAATGCTCTCTACCACACACTGAACTTGAAATACATGATGGATAAAGATTAATATTGGGCACCTTATTGATTATAATGAGATCTTTTTGTAAAAACCATTCTTCAAGCTAGGTGTTGGTCACATATACCTTTAATCCCAACACTTGGGAGGCAGAGACAGGCAGATCTTTGTTAATCTGAGGCCAGCCTGGTCTGCAAGGGCTTGTTCCCTGACACACAGGGTTGTTACACAGAGAAACCCTATCTCAAAAAACAAACAATGAACCATTTATCAAGTTGAAGAGACCTTTGATTTAAGATTTTTTTTTGGAATTTTTACACTAATTAATATTTTTAGAATTTTGTCAAGTGCTTTTCTACATCATTCATATGATTGTTTTAAAGTCATTATAATTGGGTTTGGTAACTGATTTATACTTGATATAAGACTTCAATTTTCTTATTATTTAATACCAATGATGATGATATTAATTGATTTGTGTCCTGATTACTTTTTTAAAAGTTTTTTTTATTGATTTTATTGTGCTATCCATTTTTCTCTGCTCTCCTCCCTTCCCCCTCCCCTTCAGGCCTCTCCCATGGTCCTCATGCTCCCAATATACTCAGGAGATCTTGTCTTTGTCTACTTCCCATGTAGATTAGATCCATTCGTGTCCCTCTTAGGGTCCTCATTGTTGTCTAGGTTCTCTGGGATTGTATTTTGTAGGCTGGTTTTCTTTTTTTATGTCTAAAAACCACTTATGAGTGAGTACATATGATGTTTGTTTTTCTGAGTCTGAGTTACCTCACTCAATATGATATTTTCTAGTTCTATCCACTTGCCTGCAAACCTCAAGATGACATTATTTTTTTTCTGCTGTGTAGTACTCCACTGTGTAAATGTACCACATTTTCCTTATCCATTCTTCAGCCGAGGGGCATTTAGTTTTTTTTCCAGGTTCTGGCTATGACAAACAATGCTCCTATGAACATAGTTGAGCACATTTCCCTGTGGTATGATTGAGCATCCTTTGGATATAGACCCCAAAGAAGTATTGCTGGGTCTTGAGGAAGGTTGTTTCATAATTTTCTGAGATATCTCCACAGTAATATCCAAAGGAATGTCATCAGCTTTTGTTCTCACCAGCAATGCAGGAGTGTTCCCTTTACCCCACAACCTCTCCAGCATAAGTTGTCAACAATGTTTTTGATCCTAATCATTCTTACCGGTATAAGATGAAATCTCAG
>NW_026072340.1:0-2291 GCF_014885135.2 Alexandromys fortis
CATATTTATAAACTTAATCTAGGCAGCATTTTGTTTTCTAAAAGAATAGTTAAGATATTTATGACACCCAGGAAAATAATTACTTTTCAACAAAATGTTGTTCCACATACTCAATATATTACAAGAATGAAAACAGGACCTCAACTCTCACCAGTTCTATCTGAAGTATATTCTTGCTATTTTTTTTTAGTGTTTGAGGTTTATTTATTGTCACACCTTAGTGCACAATGACCACATTTACCAACTTCTTCTTTATGTAAAACCTTTCAATGTTAATGCCTTGTATTGGCTATTCCTGAAACTGTGTTGCACTATCTAAAGAACAAAAATAGTTTTAAGATTTCCCCGTGTGAGTGTGTGTGTGTGTGTGTGTGTGTGTGTGCAAGGTTAATAAAAATGCCTCTCAATAAATTGTTGAGCCAATATATTTTTTGTTCAATCAGTATCTCCCACAAGATTATAGTAATGTTGCTTAACAGTATCTTTAAGGAATGATAACACTCAATAAAATATGCTATGATTCTGTTTCTTGTAAAAACAGTTGTTTGAAATGTTAATTTCTCAATCTTTAACACATGTCCACATTTAAACACTGCCCTGTGTAAACTTTGCTTCACTATAAGACTTTATGACAGCATTAGATTAACTCAGGAACCTGAAGCATGAGCCACTTAAGCAGAACTTAGATGCTTATGCTACTAGAAACTTGATATAACTTCTAAAAAGATGGTTTTTCAAAACTCATTCATCACTTAATGCTCAAAGTTCATTCATCAGGAGTATTTTATGTCATTCTTAGAAAAACAAAACTTTACCAGAGATTCAGATTTCTGTAGCACATTGTGATGTGTCCATATGGTGCATTTGCAGCTAACAAAAGAAGGAGGAAATAGCCTCCTAATCTGTTCCGCTCATTCATCTGCTCTCTTCATTCCACTCAGGATTCTCAACAGTGCGCTTCAGCGACGGTAGAAGTTGAAGAAATGATGCTCGGAATGCATTAGTGGATGCAAATTTCTGAGAAGGGAGATGAGCCTGAGTAATTCTTCATGGTTTGCTTTGCACCGCTCAACCTATGTTGCTATAGGAAAAGTCAGAAAATTTCCCATAATATTTTCTATAAGAACCAAAGAATCTAAGATGTGTGTGTGTGTATGTGTGTG
The DNA here is from genome assembly GCF_014885135.2 of Alexandromys fortis. Classification (NCBI taxonomy): domain Eukaryota; kingdom Metazoa; phylum Chordata; class Mammalia; order Rodentia; family Cricetidae; genus Alexandromys; species Alexandromys fortis. The sequence continues at coordinate 1,164 of NW_026072340.1, forward strand.
TGTGTATGTGTGTGTGTGTATGTGTGTGTGTGTTATTTGCCAGCAAAGCCTCTAGTTAGCATACTAGCTTAAAATTTTGGCAACAAACTTTTATAGAAAATTATGTAACTTTTGTTTAAAGGTATTACACCAGCTCTGGAGTTACATCAGTGGTAGAGTGCTTGCTTAGCATGTATGAGCTCCCCCTCTCCGCTATTCAATTCTTAGTAATCACATGGGGGGAGACAAACAGAGACAGAGACAGAGAGAAAAAGAGAAGGAGAGAGAGGAACAGAGAATATTGAAAGAGGCATGATGAAGAAGAAAGCTAGAAATAGAGATTAAAGGAGGTAGCAAGGGAGGCTTGTAAAGTTATTTCATTACAACAATTTTCCTAAATCAGCATTGAATAAGAGATGTATAATCCAAGCTAACTATTTAAAATTGTCTAATAGTTATAGAACAGAAGAAAAAATATAGAAATATGGCCATCAGGATGACTCAACAGGTCAAAATACTTGCTATCAAGCCTGGTGACTGAGTTCAATCCCCAGAATGCATATGATAAGATGGGAGAATCAACTCTTGCGAATAATCTGAATTTACATACACACATACCACCATGGCACATGTCCTGCCCCAGTGAACAAATACATATAAAAAAGCAAAAGAAAGAGGTGAACCTTTTATATTTTACTTTATCCAATATACCCAAAGTAGTTTCATTTAAAAGTATAAATAACCCCAAAATATTAATGAGACAGTGTGCACACAAAATATACAAAATTCAGTATATATTTTATACTTCCAAAATGCTGTGACTTAATTAGTAATGTTGGAAATATTTTCCTGCATTTATACTTCACTACAGAGACAAGAGAGAAAGCAGTAAGTAAAAGAACTTTAGTTGTTGCAGAAATTCTTATTTTTTCTAATAACTGAAATGAACATCAGCTTTAAAAAAATTAAATCTCAGTACATGAAATCAGCATCACACTAGTCCATGTCATGTGTCTGGAGGTTTCGTAGACAGCACAGGCAGAGTGAGATCTAAGAACTGAAACCTTATTTAGCACATACAAATGAGCTTTAAGCTAACTTTACTGTTGATTGACTGGGCAAACCAGTACAATTGTTTTTTTTTTTTTT
>NW_026072341.1:0-2293 GCF_014885135.2 Alexandromys fortis
TGCCGGGCGCTGGTGGCTCACACCTTTAATCCCAGCACTAGCAGAAGCAGGTGGATCTCTGTGAGTTCGAGGCCAGCCTGGTCTACAGCATGGGTTCCAGGATAGCCAGAGATACACAGAGAAACTCTGTCTCGACCCCCCCCCAAAAAAAAAAACCCAAAACAAAAGCAAATTCATGGGCTTGGGTAAATATGTTCCAGGGTTGTTACCAAGTCAAATCATGAGGGAAATCTGTGTCAAAGGACACAGGCCAGTTTGGCTTTTTCTTGGGGGGGGGGGGGGAAGAAAAGGTTTCTCTGCATAGCTTTGGAGCCTGTCCTGAAACTCACTGTGTAGACCAGACTGGCCTGGAACTCACAGAGACCTACCTGACTGAAAGGCGTGCGCCACCATTCCCGGCCCAGTTTGACTTTTGATACTAGTGTGAGATTCCATCTAGTCCCCGTGTGAGCTGCTGTCAGCTTCCATCTTGGGAGGTTGTCATGCGATCGTCACTGTGCTCCCAGATCCCTCTACTTGCTTAGGTGACTGCCTCCTGTTTGTTTGTCCTTGGCTGTCCAGTCTTTGTCTTTTAAGTACTTGTGTGTGGGACTGGGGACTAACCCTTAGGCTAGGCGCCATGCTAGGTGAGGTGTACATCTGCCTTCACCCCTAGTTCCAGTCTTGATAATGGAGAGCACAGGAGCCTCAAACATGACCCTCCCTCTTCTGCTTCTGGAATGTGGGACCACAGGAGTGCAGCCACACCTGGTCATGTCACGGATTCTTCAGAAACATTCTGCAAATTCTGTGAATGAACAGATGTGCTTCCCAGTTAGCAGTTTAGTGAACGGTGTTGTGTAAAATTACTCTGCGTTCAGGAAGGTGGTTGAGGTATTTGAGATGCTGCAGAGAGCTCAGGCAGCTTCAGAGGGCATGAGGCCCAGCCCTCCTGATTCCTCTCAAGTGAGGAAGGAGCTGATGGCAAAGTTAGTGCTGTTCTTCAGAAGACAGGGATCTTGACTTGGTGAGAAACAGAGAATGTGGCTTGAAAGCCTCTGCGGGGCTAATCGTGGGCGGAACAAGGCTGCCCCGAGTAAAGGGAGCAGCAACAGCAGGTGCAGAGCTGTAGAAGTTACTGCGTGCCCGCACACTTGCTCGCGCTCTGCAGGCCAGATGAAAGGACCTGGGCAGAGGCCGAGGGTCATGGCTGCAAGCTGGGGAGCAGTGGGCATTCTGTGGACATTCCGCTGCTGCTGGAGCTCGTGGAGGGAGACAGCTCCACCTAGGCAGCCAGCGTCTTAAGACTGATACTAAGTGGGTCTTTATAGGTGATGCTTTGCTCTGACCTTGGACACTGTTGTCACTCAAAACGAGGAGCTCCCAAGGAGGAAAAGGATGCCAAGGGTGCTGGTTTGTGGGATGGGTCAGTGTAACAAGCTTTCTTGTTGACTGTCTTTGGATTGCCAGTCCCCAAGTGACATCGAGAGTTAATTACGAAAGCTTGGTCTTAGCTTAGGCTTTTTCCCACTTTGCTCTTAAATTACTTTGTCTGTATTAATCTACATTCTGTCATGTGACTCAGTTACCTGTGCCATATGTCCTTGTTCAGCGTCTCCCTGGTATCTCCCCGCCTCTTTTCTTCCCAGAGTTTTCTTTCTCCCCAGAAACCCTACCTGTTCTCTCCTGCCTAGCTATTGGCCATTCAGCTCTTTATTAAACCAGTCATCTGGTTTTACATCTTTTCAATGTAAAAATACCCTCCCACAAGTAAGGGTGGAGATAAGCCAGGGCAGTTCTGCTTGTCCCTTAGGTGAGGGCCTGCCGACGTGGGCCTCTTCCACCCCAGCTCCAGGTGTCTCCTCACCGAGACCTCTTGGTCTTCCCCTGGGGCCCGAGAGGCCCTTTGGAAGTTGAAAAAGGGAAGGGGTCAAGGATGCCTCTCCAATCCAGTCTGGGAAGGGAGAAAGATGGGGGTAGGTGGGCCTGAAAGACAGAATCAACAGGACCCCTCTCTGAGCATCCCTGAGCAGAGGCGCAGAGGCGTACCTCTGTTGTCCACTGCTTGAATGTGTTATGAGACTCTTGAGTCTTCGGGTTGGGTGTAAGTCTGCCGTGCCAGACTAGGAACCATCCTTGTCTCTGTCAGCTCTATCAGAAAAACACCTGTGGGGGCTGGAGAGATGGCTCAGGAGAAGAGCACTGGCTGCACTTCCAGAGGTCCTGAGTTCAATTCCCAGCAACCATTGGCTCACAACCATCTGTACTGAGATCTGGTGCCCTCTTCTAGCCTGCAGGGCAGGGATATTTGCAG
>NW_026072342.1:0-2256 GCF_014885135.2 Alexandromys fortis
AGAGAGAGAGAGAGAGAGAGAATTCCAAATACTAAGTCAAATATCCTGCTAGGGTTGAATTCTTGATGAGGTCCAGATCTGGAGCCCTGGGCTGTACAACCTTTCTTTCCCTTTGGAACCTGATGGCGGAACCTCCTATTCTTTCGCTGCCATTCTTTAAAGCTAATGAAAGAGAAGTCAGGCTGGGGACCTTGAACTTTATTTATTGACTAATTCCAGCCTCTTTCTGTGATCATTACCTCGGTTGCTCCCCACTTTAAATCAATTGAAATTGTACTCTTGTTGCAAATCGGAACCACTTCAGCTCACTTTTCTTCCCTCCTATTCATCTGAGGGTTTGAAAAGCTAAGAAAAAAAATTCCCAGAATTAAAAAAAAAGGGGGGGGGATCTGGAACTCATTTCTTCACAAACGTAGAACAACCCTCTTGCTTCTTAACCCTTGGCAGTCATTTCTCACATGACTCGTCCCAAAGGGCCGGTTCCACACACTCCATTAATGCTGCCTGTCAACAGGGATCACTATAGACAGACAGCCTTTTCCATCCAAGCAACGGTTTGCATAAAAAAGCAAGCAGCAGGAAGGAAAGGGCATGTTTCTGCTTTGTCACTGCTCTCACAAAGGGTTCTCTTCTGCTCTCGTCCCCCTCCCTCGCCTCCTATGCCCACCTCCCCTATTGTATATAAGGGCAGAATTCAAAACTGAATTTCACTTACGTGGCTGCTATATTTTTTCCATTTCCAGATTTAGAAAAGAAAAAGAGGCACACTTGAAAAACTTGTGACTGCTATCTATCCCTACGAGCCTTTGCAGGGCTTCTGTGATGCCTGTTCTTCTGATGAGGACATTTTACTCAGCTGTGGCTGAGGATGGTCATGCTCAGAGATCCTAGGTACTGGCTGAGGCAGAAGTGGCCTTATGTGTTTCCCTTCTTGGTGTTTCGCCCAGCATTTAAGTACCTCCAAGAGATAGCTTTCCTACTCAGGCCCACCTATCTCATCCTGCTAATGTTAGCATCGTAGAAATGGTTACAGCTTATCATTCAAGGTTTTAGGTTTTCTGGACTGGATCCAAGAGTTATGACTAGCTACGTTTAAGATGCCAGAAGCCCCTCTTTCAACACAGACATGAGCTATCTGCAGAAACTCCTGGAATATCCATAGATCTCTGCGATCAATTTCTTTAATCACCCTGGATTTTTGTTGCTCCATCTATAAAACAGGAACAGTATCAAAAATTGCATGCTTTGGGACTGGGTAGCTGACTCAGTGGTCAAAGTGCTTGCCACACAAATGTGAGGACCTGAAATTTCCAGTCCTCACATGAAAGTCAGGCTTGGCAGGGCTGGGCTAGAATCCCAGGGCTTTGGAAGAGGGTAAGAAGAGGCTCTCTAGAGCTCGCTGGACATCTAGCCTAGCAGAGTTGGTGAGTTTCAGTTCAGTGAGAGCCCCCGTCTCAAAACAACACCCCCTCCAAAAACAAAAACAAAAAACCGTGGAGAGCAACCGAGAAAGACACATCAAACTCTGGCCTTCAGATACAAATGCAACACACACACACACATACACACACACATGCACACACACATGCACGCACACATAAACACACCATTGAAAATAACAACAAAACAAACTATGAAACACACTAACACCACATCCAACATGCTGTGAACTCTGAACAACATACTGGATGGTAGTCACAATGACAATGATGTGAAGTGTCAAGTTTGGTACTGGGGACACCAAAAAGTAGATCTGGGAGAAATCATGGTTACCTCACAGCAACTGGTTAGGGCCTTGCAGGATCTGGCAGTCTTAGGCTCCGATGCAGAAGGGAAAGTTGGAGGAAGGAAGAGGCAATCAAGATGATAAAATGACTGGTGAGAGACCCTAGGAAGAGCAGACAGGACAAGAAGGCACATCTGAGAGGAACCCAAGCCCCAGAGCAAAGGACTGGGCCTTTTCTGTGGGTAAAGAAGGCTGATAACTGGCCTTCCAAAGAGCCCAGTGTCTACACAGTGAACTGTCTTGCTGAGCAAAGATATCTATATGTAATTCATATAATATGAGGTTTGAAAGGTATCCGCAGAACTAACTGATACAACTTCTTTGTTAAAGATGGAAAAACTATGGCCCATAGAAGGTGTGTGATGCTCAGAAAAAAAGGAGAGATAGTGTCCTTGCACTGATGGTAGTGACTCACCTCACTGGGGACATGGAGAACATCCCTGCAATGGTGATGGAGGCACATGTCTCTG
>NW_026072343.1:0-2317 GCF_014885135.2 Alexandromys fortis
GGGAGCCGGGCGATGGTGGCACACGCCTTTAATCCCAGCACTCGGGAGGCAGAGGCAGGCGGATCTCTGTGAGTTCGAGACCAGCCTGGTCTACAGAGCTAGTTCCAGGACAGGCTCCAAAGCCACAGAGAAACCCTGTCTCGAAAAAAAAAAATTGGGGAAGTACTCACTGCACATGCATAAGGACCTGGATTTGGATCCCCAATGTCCACATTAAAAAAAAATATAGGTATGGCAGCTTCTAGCCATGCATGGGTGGTTGGAGACAGGAGGATCCCTGAAACCTGCTGCCTAGGTCATCTTGGTGAGTCAGTGAGCTCTAGGTCCAGTAAGAAACCCTATCTCAAAAATTAAGATGGAAGCCAGGCATGGTGGCACATACCTTTATTCTGGCACTTGAGAGGCAGATGCAGGTGGATCTCTGTAAGTCTGAGGCCAGCCAGAGCTACACAGCGAGACCCTGTCTCAAAACAAAACAAACAAACAAACAAACAAGCACAAAGTTCTGCTGTCCCAAGACTGTCCTTCAGCCCTCTGCTCCCAGAACCCGTCGCACTGGGCTTCACAGAAACTAGTCTAATGACATTAACCATCCCGGCCACGACACCATTAAGAGCTCCAGCCCAGCCACCATGCCTCCACCTGATCTTGGCCCTGGACTGTGGGCTGGGAGAGTATCTAGTTGTTTACCAGGAATTTGGACCTTCTTCAGAGAAAAGCACAGATGACCTATTAGTCTAATTCAAGCACTTAGCAAGGAATGACTGTACCATTCACACCCCCAGGCCCAGGCTAATGGAGCCAAAGCAAATGGAGAGGCCTCGGATGCTCAGAAATCTCCCTGGGAGGAGAGAAAGAGGGAAGGCGGGTAGACCCTGTGCCCCCGCTGGAGTTTGCTGGAAGGCAGCTTGGCTGAGCATTTCCTGGGCTAGGCAGGCTATGAAGATACAAGAATATGCAGGGAGAGGCTTGCCTATTCCACCCACCACTCTGGCAGCAGTGTGTGTGTGTGTGTGTGTGTGTGTGTGTGTGTGTGTGCACCAGGTGTGCATGTGATGCACAAACACACACAGGCAAAATACTCATAAACAAACAAATGACACATACCCGAGTGGCAGAGCACTTGTGTGAGGAGCTCGGTTCAGTCTTCATCATAACACACACACACACAAAACTTTAGATCAGAGGAAATGGAAAGCGTTCTGGTGTGAACTGATCTGTCTCCACAGAAAGCTTTGCTGGAGTTCAGTCCCCACTGGAGGCTGTACATGGTGGTGCACACCCATCCCATCAGAAGGCAGAGGAGCTCTGTGAGTTGGAGGCCAGCCTGGTCTCTATAATGAGTTCCAGACTAGCCAGCGCTGCATCGTGAGACTCTGTCTCACACATCCAACTTTGGTATTTAGAGGTGAGACTTTTGAGAAGTGATCAGATAAAGATAATCAAGGATGTGCCTCCATGATTAGATACTGGAGAGAGAGAGAGAGAGAGAGAGAGAGAGAGAGAGAGAGAGAGAGAGAGAGATTGATTCTTCCAGCAAAGCCAGAGCCAGAGAGAGCCCCTTGATCTTAATCCAGAAGCAAACCAAATAAACCACCTTTTAGGGAACAGGGAATCTTGCTGTTAAACCCATGATTTTTTTGACTCAGCTTCCTGGTAGCTGGGATTATAGATTGTGCCACTGTGCCCAGAGAAACCTTTTTTCCCTTATTATTTACCAGATCTGTGATATTGTTTATTGACAACAAAAGATTAACTAAGTAGGGATAGAAGGATCAGAAGTTGAAGATCATTCTCACATCACAAAATACACATCAAGTTGGAGATAAACCTTGGCTACAGAAGACCCTATCTCGAAAACAAAACAAACACATAGCTCATTGGGTGGAGGTGCTTGCCACCAAGCCTAAGCACCTGAATTTGAACTCTGGGACCCACATAAAAAGTGAGAAGTTGGGGCTGGAGAGATGGCTCAGCGGTTAAGAGCACTGACTGTTCTTCCAGAGAACCTGGGTTCAATTCCCAGCACCCACATGGCAGCTAACAACTGTCTGTAACTCCAGCTCTAGGGAATCTGATACCTTTATATAAAAAACACATAAAATAAAGTTAAATGAAGTTTTTAAAAGGTGAGAAATGTCTCCTTCAAATTGTCCTCTGACCCCCACACATATATCATAGCATGTTTATTGGCTCACATACAAAAAATAAAAAATAAAACACAAGCCGGGCGATGGTGGCGCACGCCTTTAATCCCAGCACTCGGGAGGCAGAGGCAGGCGGATCTCTGTGAGTTCGAGACCAGCCTGGTCTACAG